>NW_019213343.1:219325-302873 GCF_002532875.2 Varroa jacobsoni | reverse complement strand
GATATTTATTTTCAATTTATTTTCGAATTTTCATAGCAAAATAATTTTATGTGTTAAATAATTTTTCTGACTGAAAATTATGTTTAAAATTAGAATTCATTTTGCATCTTAAAGCAATGATATATTTATTAAAGAGCCTCAATATTAGTTAATGTAAATCTATGCCGGAAGTATACAGTAGCTTTGCCTGAGCAGGATCGCGATGAAAGCACTGGAACATCTCCTACAACATGAACAAACGTGAGCCAGATCAAAGGTCTCTTTGACCCAACGACAGGTCAAAAATGGATATACTGCAATGTTATTTATTGGCTCTAAACGTAATGCAATGTATAATGTATAAAATGAGTGAGCGCCTTTAATAGATCGCATACTTAGCAGAACCTATAATATAAAATTCTCAAAATTCATTGTAATATGAGTCCAATATTATCCATCAAGTATGATCTGCGGCTCTCTAAAAAAAAAAAAAGTCAAACAAACGTTTCTACAGCGTTAAGTTCTGGCGACATGTTGCCATTAAACAGCTATAATACAAACGTGCTGAGCGACACATTCAAGGTGTGCCAGCATTATGTGTGTAATTTTTATATGGATGAATTATATAATACGTTCTTATTCATATCAATTTTCACTTACTCTGCATTTTTGGTAACGACTGCACGAGACGACGGCTCGCGGTCAGAAAATGGGTCTGTCTTCCGAAACTTCTGGCAAGGCGCCTCAGGCCTTTAGTAACTACCGCACTAGCCATTTTATGATATTATTCGACCCAAAACTTTGATCAACAACAACAACAACGATTAATCAGACTATTATATTCTATGATATCACAATAATGCTCGTATAAAACACACAAAATGTACCATTCCGAAAACACCCTAATCACCAGAGTTTCCCCTCTCTTACACAAACACCGCCATAAGTATCAAGTTTGCCATAAATGACGTAAACAACAGCGAAAGCTCAATGCGATCTTTAACAGCTTGCGCGCCGTACACCGTCAACAAATCACCGTGCGCGAACCGTCACCCAGTACCAAATCGACGGAACGCAGGTAGAACGGAATGGTAATGTGAGGTCAGCCTATCGCTATACAGCGGGACTCTTGTATCTCTAACCTTCGCAGCAATGAATTTCACCCACGGATAAGCACGTAGCGTTGTACTTACGTAGAAAATATCTTCTCTATACATTCTTCCTTTTTGTATAGCGTATGTACGCTACAGTGTTGCTTTAGCCCAAACTTAATTTCTTTGCACCTACCAACGTTCCACTGAGCAGAAGCAAAGATATGATAGCTTACAACTGGGTTCAAAATTTCGCGCGACGACGTTGGTAGTCAGCTGACATCCGGCGATTGGGCGCCATCTTGTGGTCATATGATCAGAGAGGTTTCTTTGCTGCCACACGGCGAGTACTGTTGGTACTAGTGTCAAAAGCTCTCACAGATACAGCACTGTGTAACGACCTCTGTGTTCTTTTCTACTGAAGCAATTTCAACAACCACAGCGATGTTGGAAATCCTCTTTAATATGCACGCTGGCTATCTGGAAGGCCTAGTGCGCGGCTTTAAATCGGGCATCCTTCGCCAGGCCGACTATCTCAATCTGGTGCAATGCGAAACCTTAGAGGGTGAGTTGTTCAGCCGGGGTGCTGAACTCCCATCTACCAAAAGTCACTGGTGGAACATACTGGACTCGTCATCGTCAAGCTCCATGGCACTTATACAGCCAGTTTTTCATCTGTTACAAAAGTACTTAATTAATTAAGGCGTTCTTTTCGTTATGCCATGAAAGACAAGTATAGATTTTACATTGGAAAGCGGTGAAATGAAAGCATTTATCATCTCTTAGTACTCCTTGCAGATTATGAACGATCGCATGTGCTTAGATTGTGGCTTGGTTTTGTGGAGGGCATAGGTTATCCTAACTGCAATCTGTAATAACATTATGGATTCATATCTTATTAGAGATAATATTAACCAATTCTTAATCAACGTAGGTGACATGTTCCCGTATGTGGGGGTCGACAGTGAAGCTACATACATAAATTCAACACTTAATTGATTATTGTTAGAACTTTTTAAAAGTATTTAGATAGATGATACACTATTTAAGGGTATACGTACCGATGGAATCGAGCAAACGCTAGTCGCCGGTCTATTTTAGGACAAAACAAAATGAAAGTAAGAAATATTCACGTTTACTTCTTAGCTCGTTAAGTACTTTTTTGCCTCAGTTCTCCTAGAGTGTTTCCTTTTAAAAAAAATATGCTAAATGGTGTTTCCAAATTAGCTTTCCTAGCTCTGCCTGGAGACTTTAGCAGATGGGGAACAGGAAAAGCGGTTGCCTTTCCTGTTTCCCATTTGTACTTTACTAGAATTACTAAATCGGTACTGCGTTTGTATTCGGTCCCCTCCACACTTAACAGCGTGTTTCGAATCCAGGCTATCTAAAGAGCTCACATTTTTGACACGATATGCTAAAAAAACTAGTACTGGAGCCTCGTCATGCTTTCTTAACCACTGGATACATTGAACACAAGTCAACTTCCACAAAATGCATTACTGTCTGTTACAACTAGTTTAGTAAGCGTTTATAGCAAGCTACGAGACTATACCAAGCGCTCAATTTATGAGAGTAACAGTCTTTCTAAGTGCAAAATAAGTAGTTTCCTTTTACAGTAATATTGTTTCATGCTCCAATTTTTTTCTTGTGTACCCTTTATCTTTGTCGACAGAAGAAGGGTTTTTGGATTCTCGACTGGGTTGTGATCTTTAAATTTTCTGCTCACGCAGAAAAATCAGAAAACTTCTAGATAGACGTTAATTTAAATGGTATATTTGTCAAGTATTTTGGGCTTCTTCGTAAAGCCTGTTTGTTTTGCACACATTTATCCTGGCAAAAATCATGTTCCGGTAACTCGTTCTAGGTCGTCTTCGAATCAACTAATTGTGTTCTGTTTCATTGTTTTCAGACATGAAATTGCACCTGCAATCGACAGATTATGGCAACTTTCTTGCAAATGAGCCGTCACCGTTGGCTGTATCAACGATGGATGAAAAACTTCGTGAAAAGCTCGTCATTGAGTTCCAGCACATACGTACGCATGCTACTGAACCTCTAGCCACGTTTCTGGATTACATAACGTATGCTCACTACCTACAATATATTCGTAATTATAGCGTACTTAATGTAGTTAATTTAGAAATTGAGATACAAATACGCTTCGTGCGCCCTACTAAAAATTAACGCTGGTAGTTAGAAAAAAAAAATAACCATAAAGTTTCAATATTAGCTATCCATATGTTACAATATTAAGTTAACGTGACGGGTGTATAAAAAAATAAATTACAATTTATTATTTAAGATTATAAACATAGAACGGCAAAAGACAAATTGGTAACTGTCAGAAATTAAGTAGGCGTTTTTTTCTAGAATCATGGTCATGTGCCATATATATACGTATATATATACATATATACGACGCCATGTGTGCGACAACATTTTCCACTACCCTACACGAATAGGTTAGTAAAGTACTTATTGATTATTTAATAACGCGCGCCTCTTTTAACGCTCAGGTACTCGTACATGATCGATAACATCGTCCTACTTATCACGGGCACACTTCACCACCGGCCCATCTCGGAGCTGATTTCAAAGTGCCACCCGCTTGGATCGTTCGATCAGATGGAGGCCATTAACATCGCGCAGAATCCGGCTGAACTATATAACGCCGTCATTGTCGATACGCCGTTAGCTCCGTTCTTTCAGGACTGTATCTCGGAGCATGATCTCGATGAAATGAACATCGAGATCATTCGTAATACCCTGTACAAAGCCTACCTCGAGGCGTTCTACAAATTCTGCAAGGAAATCGGCGGAACAACGGCCGAAGTAATGTGCGAAATTCTTGCTTTGGAGGCCGATCGCCGTGCGTTCACCATCACGATTAATTCGTTCGGCACCGAGCTCGAACGGGACGAAAGGATGAAGTTATTCCCTCGTTGTGGGAAACTTCATCCGGACGGCTTGACGGCGCTAGCCAAAGCCGAAGATTACGATCAAGTCAAGATGGTCGCCGACTACTACGCCGAATATAAGGCGTTGTTTGAAGGCGCTGGCAATGAAAGTGGAGACAAGACGCTCGAAGACAAGTTCTTCGAATTCGAGGTGCAGCTCAACGTCAACTCGTTCATGCTACAGTTCCACTTCGGTGTTTTCTATTCATATGTCAAGCTTAAGGAGCAGGAGGCGCGAAACATTGTCTGGATCGCCGAATGCGTTGCACAGAGGCACCGATCCAAAATTGACAACTACATTCCTATTCTGCCCTAGATTCGTTCTATGGCAGGCTAGTGTGTACTGTCGTCAAAAGCAGAAGTCTTACACATTAAATTTTACGGGCATCGCGTCCTCCGAAAACAAGGGGTGGGAAATAAAGTGGGGTAGTTGTGGTTAGCTAGGTCAGTTGAACAGAATTGCATCATCGAAGACTGAATTATGCCAATACGAGGCCGAGCAGTAATCACAGGAAAATTAGACGTTGAGGCAAACAGAAGAAAAGTCGAAGCTGTTACTGAAAAGCGGTTATCGAATTAGGATGCGTTATGTGTGTATGGATGATTTGTTTTTCGACACGTCATCCTTGGTTTTTGTTTATAAATAGTACTATTATTAGAATAACAATTATTAACGATAGTTGGTTGAAATGAAGAGGGACAAGAAAGATGAGTAGGCTCAGCGATGAGGTAAGCATAAGTTTGCAGCTCCGAATGAATACATGTATCAGCGTGTGAAGAGGCTCTTATCAGACTGAAATATATAGAGGCGCTATTTTGAAGTCGCGGCCTTTGAGTCTGTTCTGAAATTAGTGGCGATGTCAAATCCCTTACGTTGTTACAACGTAAAACACCTGCAACTTTTAGAGGTAATGATGCAGTCACACATGTTGAAGACGGCATGGTATAGAAAAGAAGCACACATATACAACGTGAGCATATATAGTAAGGTCTAACGAAAATGTTAAATTGAATGAGGTCTAAGGATAAATAAAGTACGACTGGATAAAATATGCCAGTGAGTTTTGGCTCCTCCCTTTCCATTGCTATAACAATAGAAGTAGAAAAAACACTGTCAAAACCGGCTGGTGCATCGCCAGTTTATCAGTCTCGATGTTCTGCAAGCATAGGGTTTTAATTAAACTGTAACTGTACAATGAAGTTTAAGATTAGCGGTTACATCAGCACGAAGCTTAAGCTCTGCTACAACTCTCTTTCGAATGATAAATTTGATGATTTTTTTAAAATGTCGAGGTTAATACGCACATGCATTGTCTCACCGCCTTTATAACTGACAAGACGGTTCATTATCATATAACAGTAATACACGCACGTATATGGCGACGAAAATAAATTATCGGCACATTTTTTCCAGATATAAAGTAGAAGACATATGTATCTTTAATATATAAGCATACACCTTGTAAAAATTGGGAAAGAATTATGCAGTAATTAAGAATTACAATTTTATTACAAAAACCTAGTAAATAATTTTATTTTTTCGGCCTTTTTCTCGACTCCCGAAAAAGGTGATTTTTAGCCGTGATAAACGTGCACGAAATTCAAGCGGTAATAGACTGAAGTGTCGGCGATACCACTCTAAATTATAACTGAAAAGAAAAAAAAGAAAACATCATTCCACAATATTATTACATCTTATAAATAGGTTTATACCTATGATCTTAAGCTCCTGATCCTAGCTGCTCAATAAATTAGGGTACAAAATGCTCTAGAGGCAACGTAACGCAACTTATAGACTGCCTTGTGTTGGCGCAGAGTCCACATTGCTGCCGATAAGGTAGGCTTGCATATTCTAGAGTTACCGCCATATAGAACGGCTGCAACAAGCCCTTTCTGTTTTTCCAGAAATTTCACACTGAAAAAGTGTGCTTTAAAGATCCTTTTTTAGTTTTTTTTCCGAACCGATTATGCATCTCGTTTTTGGTCGAATAATGCTAGTGAGAACGTCTTGCATTTGCTATGGAAAAATTTTACTAACTACTGGGCTAATCACTTAATCTACAATCTTAAGAGTACCAGACATCAGAAGAATACGCTAATATTTAACGAATAACCAGGTGACAAAAAATGCATAGTTTTGAAACACCGAAAGTCTCTTCGAGCTAGTAATATATCATGGTTAACGTAATGATCCTCTTTTTGGAGGGAACGTTATCAGTAACAATTCTATTATCAATTAGAGAGAAAGCAACTGCTTACCTCCAGTGTTTTTTTTGGTTGTTATTAAGAAACTGTTTATAGAAAACGGCCATTCTCTTCGCGTCCAGAGGTTGCAAATTCTGTTTCGAGCTATTGGCCATAACGAAGCGAGCTTTTTCTTGTTGAAACAATTGATTATGTTCATTCCAGTAATGCTGATTCCATCGCTGCACGTCGTCGTACGCCTCCCTGAAGCACAACAGACATCATCCGCACGAAGGACAGAGTTCAGTGAAACTTCTAAAATATCCTGTTATGATGGGCATGTTGTGCATTGCGTTGAAAGTCGCGTACGTTATGATTTCGGAATTGTCTTGCGAACGAATAATATCTGCTAAAATGGTCATAAATAGATTATAAATAGAACAATAACTGCCTAGAGTAGAGGCAAAAAATTGATCCTCTTTATAAATCAATACATAAAGAGCGGATTCATTTTCTGTTAAGCTTAATAAACCTACCGATAAGTCCGTTCGGCCAGTGTCTCGTTTTGCGGGGTTCTGATATAGATTCGCCGAAGGTTAGATCCGCTGTGAGGAGGCGCCACGACCGTGTGAGTCAACAAAGTGCGAGGAAGATCCTGCAAGCATAGGATTAGTTCACAACAATTATCGTTAATGGGAATTGACGCCTCTTCATTTCTATAATTTAACACTGATAGCATAACTTCACATCTACCTTTCTTTGCTATACCTTCGATTGATTTCAGATTGATTCTTCTTTCGAGCAGTTCGTATGAACAATCGATGAACGATGCCACGTACCACGGCGGTGTTGTTAGGAGGGAACGTGAACAGCTTTTAACGTCCATTTTGGCTTTCCAAAGTTTAAACGACATGAAAAGCCTTGATTGAATTTATATGAGCTAGATTCCCTTATATCCAGTCGTCATTATGATCGAAAAAATCAGTACAATGCAATCACTTGGCTCAATGGAAAATCGCCAACTGGAAATACAGTATACAAATTGTCGTCATCGATAAATGCAGTATAGCCTAAAAAAATGCGGGGTCGTGATAGAATTTGGATATCTTACTTACTATGTCATGGATAGCTCTTTGGCGGTTTTGACGACGAAGCTCCTCGGGATTTTTAGTTATTTCAGCTTTCCCCCGTCTCAATTTCGATGAGAATTGCCGGACTAAAGACATCTCTCGTTCCTTTATCAAACGGCACTGATCCAAAACTGACTAAGGAAGTGACAGTTAAGCGTAAGGTCTACTAAAGCCATTTAAGTAGTGCAAGCGATTTTTAATAAAGAGGCTTCTTAAGTAAATGCGTTTGTCTGTAAAAAAAAAACCAAAAAAAAAGCAATTTTCTCTTCAACTGAAGACTGCTAGATCTCGAAGACTTTTCAACTGAGAGAAATTTAATAACAACACAGAGGGCGAGGATGTCTTTCCGCAAGCAATTACGTACTGGACGTTGAACCTAAGTCCATCATTATTTATGACTGAAACTGTCCAGAGTCGTTGTTAGTAGCAATTTTCAGTAGCAAATGTAAAAACGCACTTACAACCTTCCAGCTGGGTTCGAATTATTTGCGCATCGTCTGCAACCCGAAACGTAAATAAATACATGACTCATTTTACTCTTTCGTTAGCTTTTTTTATTCCTTCAAGGAAGGGCGTTCTTTTAATGCGTATCTATTATGCAAGAGTACCCTAATCAATTGTGCCTTTCTCTAAATAAGAAATATCGTTCTCTGGAAAAACACTTAATTCGCTTTTGAAATTTTCGTGTCATTGTTTGTGTAGAAAAAAAAAGGAAGAATAATATTTTTGAAATGTTCAATGCTTGACAAGGTACTGGTAGACGGTGAGGGGGATAGGGTATATACAAAAAACAGTGATACAACCGTTCTGATTCCTTACCGGACAGCAGATAACAAAAGAAAAGGAAATTCATTATACAGTAAGCTTGTATAATACGTATAAATAAACGTAGGTTATCCTGAAAATATCGTTTGAAGAAGCGAAAAAATTTTATTGTGTAAAAAGGACATTTAGAAAGTTCCTTTAGTTAACAATATTTATGTATATTTAACAATATGTACATGTATACTGTTGTACATGGGAAAGAGCATACATAGATATCAGCAACGAATCAGATCTGTCTACGCGTTTCCTTGTTAATGGCGTTTAATATATAGGCAGTTATCTTGCCGACTATTATGGATGGTTTTCGTTCGTGTAAGGAATTCAGTCTCAGGGCATTCTAGTTTGAGTCTAAGAAAAGCGAAAGATTAGTTGATAGAAAAGAGCCAATTAGCACCATGTACTAAAGTTATTCGCTTGACTTTTAAATATGGTCCACATGTCTATTGCAAACGATACATAAAGTTTTGTTACCGCCAGATATAAAAGATTTAAAATCAAAATAATTTCTATATATTTTGACTTTATAAAACATTGCATGTACAACCTTTCCATAACAAAGCTCGAACCACTGATCCTGTTCCTTTCACGTAAGCGTTTAGCAGCCCAAGCCTCCCCGCCGGAGTACGTTCTATATTCTTAGAAAAAACCGAGTGAATGATTTTTCCAGGCGGCGGCAGCAGCAGCAGCACCTCATATAATACGCGATTTCTTTTTAATTCCACCACACGCACGGCATCACCCTCTTTTGCGGTGATCTGGACTTTGTCACAGATTGTGATCTTTTTCTTTGCTTTTTTCTATTTGTACTTTACTATTTTCTATGATCTACTTTTCATCGTCCGTGACTACCCACTTCGTTCGAAATGGTTCGATTTCGCTGCGTCATTTTTGCGTCAATTCGTGTCGCAGAAAAACATTGAGCTTTTTTTTTTATAGCTTAATGGTTTAAAGCTGTTCCGTGCTCCATGTTTAGTTCCTTGGCGGTATCATAGCTACTCACAGACCGCTATTGCTGAACCTTCACAGTAATTTTACCAAATCGTTCTACGACCATTACGGCTATAATCGTTCACATCGGAATTTCCAAATAATAGCGATAGAACCGTGATTAGCCTGCAATCGACGAGGACGCATCCTCACTATAAGCAGTAGAATTTTTTTCTCATGGTAGCATCTGTGTTATCGTAAGAAAATTGCTAAATGTAGTAGACTTCTACAGATTTTAGGAGCTTTATCCTAAATTCGAATAAAGTCCTTACAACAATTTGAACAAATCCACTACTGCCAAATCCCAGCTTTCAAATGGCGTCAATGCCGACCCATGTTACCTGATACACGTGACTTCAAGGCCAGAAAAACGGTCCACCTAAAACCTAGGTAACGGTCAATAACCATTCGAAAGTCCAATGTATGTGCTAATATTTTGGCCTATGCACATGAATTGCTAAACACACAGTTCACATAAAATAGTCACTGTTTCCTGAGTTAGGACCTAGGAAGAAGTTGGTACTCAATATGTATGTTTTGTATCTATAAAGAGACACATGTATTTTTGTGGACCGTATTGATAGAGCTAAGCCAATCTGTATTTGTAAACGACTTTGATCCAATCCATGGCTAAAGTAAATGCGTTTCTCAACATACATTATAAGTACGGGTTAGCCCAGGCAGCTTGCATTTGGCTATAATATGTTAATAAGGAAAAATCTATCACGATTGAAAACATCTGATTACACTGTGCCGCTCATAAATCTTTATCTGGGTCTTCGATCTTCAATATACCATTCGGTACGCGTTTTAGATTAATGAGTTGAGGACAGTCTCGAATGTTTACTATAAACAAACGATTTTGACACGATCGGGGATGATGCGACAACTTCTGTCTGACAAAGCGCTAAATGTAAAAATCAGATTAATCAAGTACCGCAAAAAGCCATTGTGGCAGGAACGTGCTCGCAATCATAATTCGGGGCACCGAATCACTAAATTCAACACCTCTAAGTGTGTTAACTAGTGTCGAAGGAGTCTTTAGATAACTTCTCAATCGACCAAACTTGATTTGGTATAGTTCGTTTTCGTGATAACTTTGCGAGCTTAAGTATTTAAATATCAAGCTGAACCAGTTCAAATGCTGTCAGGATTAAGAAACCGGTAACTTAAGTTTCGTTTTGGATTTAGTCTTACGTTCAGCTTTCACTTATTCCGAAGTTAACTAGCTTCTGAAAGAAAGCTTCTAATGAAACTGATGCACATCATCCACCGTTCAAAAGGTGACAATAGTCATCTCAGACATAATAGGCAAAGAACCAAACGCGTCACTTAAGTTTGATGAAGATATCTATATATATATATATATATATATATAACGTGACGTTTTTCTGTGGCAAGCAAGCGACAAACATATAGCGCACAAAAATCATAACAAGTCTTTGTTTACAAAACAACAACAACTCGTACAGATCTGTCTACTTCTGCTTGTCCTATTCTTCAATTTATTCTGTATCGGTAACACCTAATCATACGCTTTTTTTTTACATATCTGTCTGTTTTGAACATATCGATGTTATTTTTACGTTTAGTGAATCTAGCGTTCTAAAAAATAATTGTTCAAACTTATTTTGAGCGGATCAGCTCGAAAGAGACTTTTAGTGGCATTTCTGAAGGTAACCAACAGAGAACTGTTAATATTCTGCCTCCCGTAACTTAAACTAGATCTGTACTATTACTAGACCAAACTAGTACTAGACCAAGTATTAATCACGTTATCACGTAAAGTGACGAGTATCTTATCACTTATCGGACGATATTAATATAGGGATCAGTTCCGCTCACAGTTGATATCACTGAACTGTATCTGTATCACTACGTTATCTTCATGTCAGTCATTGAAAATAAGAAAGAAGAATCATATTGAATTGTCATGGCTGCTAAATGCTATCAAGTTTGAGCGAAAATTGTCGTCCTTTTCGAGGGGACTTCGAGGTTGGATACTCTCGATACGGCGGACGCTCCTAATCTGGATAGACAGCTACTGGGAGTACTCAAAAGTTCCAGCCTCCTGGTCCCAATTTACATAGACCAAAACGGTAACTGTTCACACTAGGTTTGGCAGCTCGTTCAGATTAGACGACCTCTTTTGATCAACGGAAATTACTAATAGCAAATAAATGGTTAAGCACACATATTATCAATTGGGTCTAACGTGCGCCTTTTCCAAGGTGGAAACTTTGTTTACGTTTTAGTACTGCGCGTGAAATCTTGGGATAAAGGTTGAGACAGGAGCAAACCGTTTGTTTTCCCGCACAACGTTTTATAACGGACGGAAATAAGTTTTTTGCCCCTACTGCATGCGTTAGTATAGAAACGTCTTTTTTCTGAACTATATATTTATGAGTATTGGGATAGGCATATTGATTTGATTATCTCCGACGATTCTATAACGTGGTGAGACGTGAAACAAACTAAAGAAACATCACGAACTTTGGAAAATAGTTCCACGTGTAGTTAAGTCTCTCATTTACAAGCTATCGGTTAAACTTCTGCATAGAATGTCGGACATCACTACTTGTACTTGAGCCTGTATCGAGAGCATTCTCTAAGTGCTACCTTGATCTCGGTCTTCTTTCGGGTGTACATACGAGTGCATGTACATGTAGCTAGAGATTATTTTCTTGCAGACAATTGCAGCACCAATGGGACGTCGAGGATTTGGTGTGATCGCACAGACGTGACGATTGAACCACGTTTGGCTTCGTACGTGAAGTTACGTTGCACCGTACCGCTACTCTGTAGGCATTCTCCATTACCGTACTAGGGTTATCGTCCCAACTGTGTCAGAGCCCGAAACCGCTAAAATGTAGTGAGCGCAGTACTTGCAGCTTCCCGTTGAACCCTTCGATGTCGTCAATAAAATATTCTAGATAGATAAAACCCGATCAAGTATTCAACAAGATAGACTTCAAACTGTTAATTTACTCACTGAAGTGTGCTATTTTTGTCTGTTAGGTTTGACTCTAAAAAACTCAGATATTGCTAGCGGAACTCAAAACATGGAACTCAGTGACAAACGAGGGCAGCGCACTTCGTGTTGCGCTCGGACACAAAATCTGTTTTTTGACATTTCCTTGTTCGGGTCAAGCATTGTGAAAATAGAAGTTAGGGATACCACAGCCTTAAAGGGAACTATCATGGGTATAAACGTTTCGGTGCTTCTCACAAGGAACAATAATAATCCTAATAATGTGCCAATTCGGAAAGATCTAGCTTTCCCTGCAAGATTATTAATAAAGGTCATTATAACGCTCTCGTCTAATATATTAGGAGCAGGCCCGGTTTTTTTTTGTGAGCAACCGACCCCAATTTCTGAATATATCCAAACAATTTCAGCACAGTGTTCTATACGCATAAGTAAAAAAAAAACGATAGTCGGAGCCCTCGTGAAAAGAAATGGTCAAACAAGGACTGCTCTATAGAAATACATGATGAAACTGCCTGTATAGCTCCAAAAGTAATTCCTATATTAACAGCATCTGCATATAAATATTATACGGGTCGTGTTAACAAATAAACTTGTTTTTATATTGGGAGCAGTCTTAGGCCTTTGTGAAGGTCATACGGTATCGTGTAAGCTTTAGCCTTAACAAAATTATTCAAAGAAAGAAGTTAGAGTTAGAGAGAGACAAGATATATACGCCGCCAATTCGTTGCCTGTTTGATTACATACGCAAAATTAGACCTTGGCCGGCGCTTAAATCATCAAGAAAACAGAACGCGAGGGTGCTAAGCAGTAGAATACGTTTATAGAATATCGGTTCTGAGAATGGATTTAGCGAATATTTTTTGGAAACTTCACAGGCTCACAAGTGCATAAAGGAAAACAGTAAGAGCTGCTTCAGCCGAAGCAATATAATTTGGTGAATTGCGTAAACGGGAACTTGGTCTGCCGACTCGGCTTGGAACGTTCTAGAGATGATCTCTTAAATGTGTTACCTTTTAACCGTTGTATTAAAACTTACGCAGCCTCAAAAAAAATTTCGTCACAGTATCCTTCTACTATACGTCGTTGCGATATGCTAACCTAGAGACGTTGTCTTTACGTCTTTTGTCACGATATCATTCGTAGGTGTCCCAGGATAGTTCGTTCTTTGGTAGTGGTTGTCAAAACTTTTCTAGAGGACACGAACGAGGCGCCCTATAGCTCCTAAACGTATGAAACAACTGTGCACACGACCAACTGTTCTTTGATTTGTGGTACGAGAGCTCATGTAGAGAAGGGGCTGGATGGAGGAATCGACTGCTATCGCCAGCGTTTTTTAGCTAAGGCTAATGCAGATAGGACAAGAAAATGGCTGCAAATCGAAATCCCTATTGACAAAAGTGTGGTTATACTAGTTTGAAATGTTGCCTGAAATTGTAGTGTCAGAAAACAGCAGACTAAAGAACGCTTCGGATTCGATTGGTGCGTACTAAATCAAACGACGATTAACCGTCCTGGCAATGGAGTAATCGCTGTCCAGATCGGCAGCTGGCACCTCCATCAGCTATCAGTCGAAGTGTCCTGTTTTTGAGGGGCCTTGTTTACTGGACCACAAGATGTTCCCGCCTCTATATGACCGCTCAGATATGATTTTAATTGTGTAATCACGCGTGGATGGTGTTATAATCATACATGTTGAAACGCTGGTGATGTCGAAAGCTTCCACTGACCACTGTCAAGGGAGACAAAGAAAAAAGCTAAATTATCTATGAATTGAGGTGTGTTGGGTTGTAATATCTGTCGTTTTTACGGATTGGTAACACATAATGCGTGTCCATATTATAAGGTAATTAATTTAGGCTTTGACACCTAGTCTAATCGCCAATCAGGTTGCTATTTGAGGATTTTTTTATTAATACGTCCTTGTTGTGCTTAGTTTGAATGGCAAGGCAATGGCCCGCATCCATATTTAACGTATTTCCACTGAATAGTGATATTATATCTCTGCGTTTGAAAACTATGGAGCGGCTGTCAGGAAGCTGTTCGTTGGAATCATTGATTCTATCGCTGATATCGCTCCCTCAGAATTTGTTTCGTTTTCAAGTAAAAATCTTGAGTTATTCTTTCCTCAAAAAAAAAAAAAGGCCAAATCCTGACAACGCTTCAAACTAAGTGATTAGAGGGAGTCAGTGGCCAGTCAATAGATTTCCTGTATATATACAAACCCGGAATATTTTTTATGATATTCACCTTAGTTTTTTAGGCCATATTTTCATGCGTCTGCGTTTTTTTCACATCTTAGTTTCCTTTGGGACGATGTATTTGGCGTGCTAAGTTCGATGAACAGGACACAGACGAATTTCACTTTTAACCTTAATCTAAAGAAGGCGTACGGAAATACATAGTTAAAGTTTCTCCGAAAATAATTTTACCGGGCACATTACATATCTTTGTAAAATGCTAGCTAACCTAGAAACCAAACAGGAGATGCAGCAGGTCACCGAAGTACAATTAGCAATATGTCTATATAGACACGATAGATGAACTACAGTAGGTTTCGACACTTGTAACTTGTTTTTTTTTTAGACATTCCGTACTTATCCAGTCTTTAAGGCTTTCTCTGCGGAACTATCGTTAGGCTTAGGAGACTCAGAAAACACAAAAGAATAGAGCATGTAGACAAGCTAAGCCGATATCGTCTACAGGACGCCACAGGCTTTGTAGCCGTATTCTACGTCATGCAATGGGTATGTGCATGTAAATGTGCATGTGTATCATAACGGAGCTAGAATACTTAAGAAATTGATGTGATTTTTGTAAATGTGTAAAGCTGCAGCCAATGGCTTGAATCTCCTGCAAGAAGCTACAAGTTGTTCATGAGCGTGATGAACAATCAACATATATCGATATGAATTAACAGGAGAGATCGTCGAAGAAAATCGTCATAGTTCAAAACCTTTGGCCTTAGAGTCACAGACCTTAGCAGAGCCTAATTCGCGTGTATATTTTCAGTGTTTTGCAGGACCATTTTTTCAGACGTCTGTTTGTCAGTGTGGCTGTTGTTATTACTTTGTTGATCGTTTTTCTGTCAATATTGCTTACATTTTGATGGCTGTGTTCTACTGATGTAGACCCTTGTGCGGTGTCAGCTCGTGATTGCCTTTATCCGAATCGGTCTATAATAGCGAACGTGACTTTTTTATCATTCAACAGCGATCTCCGTAGCCTCCTTCTGTCTGACGACATCAAATTAGTCACCGCGAGCTTCGAGGTGCTGTGTTGGTTATATACGAATAGGCCATATTCCTTATAAACTGGGTATCGAGAATTCGAAAGAAAAAAAGCCAAATTGCCTGCGGCAGGCCATCTGCGCTGCTTGGCCTTGGCTACAATTGAACACTATTAGTAATATTAATGATTGACGTAGCGATCGTTGTGAGGCACATTGGAACATCGCCTTTCTAACCTTCGTTTGGACGAAAGGCTCTTCGTATGAAAAATTAGTATGTCCTAAAAGTGTCATATTAGTATTATGTTTTTGTTTCGTATTCACACTCTCATCAACTAAAGGATAACAGTTTAATGTGAGTGGACAATACTTTTGCTTGCCGATGGTTGATTTGCTTTTTTCGCCTTTGGCACCTGTCCTACTACAACTACGGAAATAGTCTTCTGATTTTAAAATTGGATATTTTTATAGGTTAAATATCAATTAGGATAAAATGTAGTTTTTCAACATTGTCAAATACGGCTTCTCTGATTACAAATTATCTCTCACAAATTAAAAATGGCGAGTCATACCGAAATTAATGGCGCCTGAAAGTTTGAGAGCTGTGCAGTTTCGTCAAGATTGCCACTGAACGGAAATTATCGCCGTCGTATTACGTCAGCCTTCTCTAGTGGGGCATCGTTAGAAGTTACAGTAGTGTCATCAGTAGAATCTAATACTTCGCTCTCAACGAAGCAAGTTATTAAATAGAGCAGAAACATTTTATAAAGTTAGGGGGGTAATCGATGACGACCATAAAGAACCTATAAGAAGAGAACTATGAGGAACTGTACGAAACCGAGCAGTGATTACATTTCTTCAAGAGTGTATGACCGTCCTTTCAACAAATCTTCCGTTTCACTGCGTCTTTGACTTCTAATAGAGAATCATTTTCTAGTAGCAGACTGTGTAATTTAGTGAAAAAAAGTGAAGCCCGTCGGGACTGAAACCTTCGTACAGTCACTTGCCCTTTGCCTGCCTCCCCTTAGCAGACACCTTTCAACTCCAGTTGTTATCTTTTCACCCTTTTGGATCGAATGCAGCACATAATAAACCTATTTCAAATTGAGACCTTTATTGAAGATAATATCGGTATAGTATCGGGAAAGCATCATCGTGTTGGGTTCGTTGACAAGGGGAGCGTTAAACAGGAAATTGTAAGCGTTTATCGTTATATTGAAACCGTGTGTGTCATGTGCGACACGTGTATGGTGGTTAGCTCGATGGTGATCAAGCGATCGATGGTGACCTATGTACCTAGTTGGAGGAACGAGCAATCGAAGAGAATGACCCTTGCGAGGGCAGCAGAGAAACAAACGCACACTTCGGAAAACTAGCTTCGTATAGAAATGTATTGTTTCGGTACGTTCAATTGCTCGGCCATAGTGAACGGTGTTGTTAACATGTTTCGGTTTCGAAAAGTAATGGCTTTCACAAAATCATCCCCATAGAGGTAAGGTAGATCAAAAAGAAACAGTTTCATTTGCCTGTGAATCCGGGGCAGGTCATTTACTATAACTTTGTATGTTTTTTTATGTAATGATTATTTTGGCAAATATCAAACGGGAAAACTAGTAATCACATCGGTAATATCCACTATTCTATTTTTTAAACTGAGATACTATGATCTCAAGAACACAATTGATAGGTCTTACGTTGAAAGCTTTTGTGCGATCAAAGAGCTGGCCATTTCTATTATTCGAAGCTGGCCTTTAATTACCAGCTATTGTCTAGTTTAGCCAAATTGTGCTATACGAGTGTTTTTATTATAAACCATTTGTTTCAACGCATATCTAGTTCCGTTTGCCTATCAACCGAGTTTTTTTTCATAACTACACTATTTCAGTATTCGATTGAAGCTTGCTATCTTTGGCAATGCTATGCTATACGCATTGCAAAAGTGCTTCAGAGCTACTGTCCATCATCTATGGAGTACTCCTAACTAGTCCCGTCTGATAATAACCTGTTTAATACTCAACTGTGGGCTGGCTGAAGTCAACCGGCTGGAGTCCGAAAACATTTCATTGTTCAAACAAGTTAAAAATTTCTTGCGGCTGCGCTATTTTGTCTTGTCGTCGTCGTCCTCTTGCGGGACCATCTCTATGCTGCCGCAGATTTCTCTGTTGTGTTGTTCCCACTGAGCCTTTCTAGCACTGCTGCTGCTGGCAACTTGCGGGACAAGCAGGGGGAAACGGAGGTTGTCTTTGATCTTTGGAAAGAAGCAACCCGCCGTTTGCTTTAGCTTTTGCCCCTGTATTTCAAGCTCATAGCAACTATCATATCCATTCACTCGTTCCTGAGGCTAACTCGGATTTTCGACCATGCTTATTGCATGACTGTGAACACTGACTTCGCTACGCCACTGTTGAACGGCAAGTAGCCCCTGATCGATATGTAGATTGTTTAGCCCCGCCTTTTGCTTGTAGGGGCGGAGCGGCTTGGAGGCGACCTCCCGCTTGTAACGGATGCCTACGAGTGCAAATCCGTCTGGGGGCGCTCGACCCAGCCGAGAATTCATCCTAGATCCGGCGCACAGGATACTGGCCTCCATACACTTTACATCGCAGTGCTGGTTGACAGTATTTCGAACACTCAGTCGTGCCGAGACTCGAATCGGCGTACGCTGACGCCCTCTAACGGATCTATCGACAACGACGGCATCGTAGAAACTTAACGCACTGCCGGCTCCTGCTTTGTAACCGGTCAGGCGATCCACAGGGTCTCCAGTTTCTGCATCTTCCGAGCTTGGGAGCCTGCTGATGCACTCTGTGTCGTTTGTACTCCCCGCGCTGACGGTGCAGAGGGCGACCCGTGCTGCTATAAACCGTGTGTAGTTTGCACTGTAGAGCAGCGGTTGTTAGTATCTCACTTGGACAAACACGAGGCGACAGTAACGAAAAAAGCTTTTGAAGCAAGACGAGACTTCGAAAGAGTTTCCGGCCGACAAACAGCAGACTTCGATTTTTTGCACCGCGCGTCGACGAATTCCCACCGCTTAAAGTGATATGCAATCAAACTAGCCCTTATTTATCGAAGCTTACTTGGCCCCTTTTCGTTGGCTTATGGTGTCTGAGGACGATTCTCGAATAGGATAAGGAACAAGGTGTTATCGAGTCTGAGTGTAGCCTGCCGCCGGTCGCGCGAGCAAGACGTCTTCGTTGAGGAGTGTTTGTCTTCATTGCGTCTCAGAACATTGGCCAGAGGCTGGAAGCGCATTTAATATTTCCCCGTGCGTAGCGATTCGTTTAAATAAAACATAAAAACATGTATCACTAACTGGTATCCCAAGCATTAGTCGACGAAAATCAAGCCATCAGCTGACGTAGTCGATGATTTGTAAGCGGCAGGTGCTCTTGTTTGGTTTTTGCATTGATAGATTCAGGTCTTCGAATTAGAGCGTCGATATTTGGTAGCTCTACGAACTAACCTAAATCGGTTTGTATCTTTAGACAAATTTTGAATGATAGGCGCGAAAATAAGGTAAACTAGGATATTGTTCCGGATCGTGAGGTACGCTCGGGTTCCAACAAGTGCGCCGCAGCTCAACTTTGTAATTAAATGCATAGCCGGTTTAGATGTCCGATACTCACAATTAAAAATACGACTTCGCACATGTTTGCTATTTGAGAATTGTACTTGTTCTGAAATGTTTATCGGTAGCAAGTCGACATTCTGCGGTGTAGGCCAAATTTGCTAGAATTGACTAAAAACGTTTGCTTATAAACGGTCCAGTAACGGAAACGGTCTGATCCTCGCTGCCATCCGAAGTGCGACTTTTAAATATATAAGGAAAAATCACCTATTGATTGGACTTCCTCTTCCAGTCCGAAGAACTTCTAGCAGTGCCCTGAAGAGACAAGAGCCAGGATAAACCGAGATATACCCTGCCGCATATTTCAAGGTGTTTGATTAATTGTACGTGATTCCGTGACTAGTTTTTTATTACGAGCTCGTAACTAGCCTCATCGTGTTTTTCGTGCCCGTTATTGTAGAGTGACGGTATCCGGGGCTCGTCCAGAGAGGCGACGATCCGGGCTCACCTTGTAAACAAGTATTGACCTTAATGTTGCCGCCTTTGCCAGCCTTCTGTGCGGTACCGAACAGCTCACGGAAGTCGTCATCGCCCAACACCGAAGCCGATATAAGAGCTTCAGCCAGCTCTTCAGCCGCTGGTACAACCAATTCAATTTCGCAAAGCACTTCCGAAGGCTGCATTGCACCCCGCGCTTTGGCTGCCCGTGACAACTCGACTAGGGACATAGCAGCCATCACGAACGTAACCAACGACGGGTGAGTCAAAAACATGGCCAAAATTGCTAGATATACTGAAAAGTCGTTGCAGGTTTCAGGCGGCATAGACACACTCCTTGTTGATGACGTTACGCCATTAACATACATCATTAATGACGTTTAACTTGAGAATGTTTATAACAGAAAGTAGCCAGCCAATAGGAACTATGTGAAATGCAAGATGAGTGAAACCAGAATTTCTCGGACGTTAAACGCGTGCGTGTTCTTCATAGTATGTATAGGGGAAATCTACTGTGTAGCGGCTTTTTACCGACGGCTAAGTAAAAAGCTGACCGTTTTTTTGGTCCTTAAGAACATTTTGCGTATTTTCTTTTGCAGTTAGTAAATAATAGACAGGAAGAGAGTATATGGGCCAAAAGTGGAGGCGAGCTCTTCGCTCGTTTGCCAAAGACCGATCGTAAGGCAATATTTCGATTACGTTTTGGTACTTTTGGGTATAAGCGTTAGGAGTTATTTTTATATTATGTTTTGGGTATTAGACATTCGGAGAAAAACTGTTTTAAATGGTCATTTCTGCAAAAAAAGACCTGCTTATTGTGGCATAAATTGGTTTCAAAATAGCATTGCTTCCACCATATAAAAATCACCATTGTGACAAGGAATGTATATGTTCAAAGAAGCACCATAGATACTGAACTTTTTTTATGAGTGGGTTTAAGATCTTACCAGTCAATTATGTATGAATTATGCCCCTTTCGATTCTTCATGTCTGGCGGCGACCAAGACCACAAAGCACCCATAGAATAATTTTTTCATTTCCCGTTCATAGAATTTGTGGTCTGTACGGGTTTGTATAGGAAAAAGTGGATCTGCAATAAAATGGTAAACAAAAAAATATATAGCCTAATAAAGATAAGTATAAATAGGCGCTGTTCGAGCAATATTTGTATCACGTGGTAACGTGTTTTTTTTGCGAAATTAAAAATCTGTTCCTTCTTCTCTTCTAGCTAATTAGCTCTAATGAGCTAGCCATTAGTGTATCTTTTGAGCGAAGTACACGATGATCTAGCAAAAAACATTGCCGATATGCGATCAACTACACAACCATGTTTTCGATTTCCCGCAACGCGAGTCCTATTTGTCCCAGTTATACGATTCTGCTTGCCTTAGACCCAATTTCGGCTTGATCTTGCAGTTGATGAAGTGATAATCTACGAGAACTTGATCAATACATACCTTCAAAGAATTTCTCCGAGTAAAATCTCAACTTTTCGTGTCCCGAATATACAGGACCGACACGTTTCGGTTGCTTAAGCAGCTTTTCCTCAATTTTTCTGCCTCCTACATCGACTTCGAGCTCTAAATGTAACGTAGTCGATATGCGTTTAATTGTTACGGTGTAGACTTTAGAATTTAGATACACAGTTCAATGTATATCTCAACGTTCGCTCTGTGGTCACTTCATTTTGGCAGTCCGCGTCTTATTGTGTGGCGTCATGGTTCTCGTGTCCATACCGACACATTCATTAGTAGCAGTCCTAGGACTCAGTCGATTGATGGTTCCGGTTCACAAACTGCGAACAGATTCCAGTGCTTCCGCCGATTTGCATCCAGCGTAACATACCTAGGGAACAAGGGCAGATTTAAACTAAGGGATATCTAAGAGGAGAACCAGCAGCCAAGATGCATGCAAGATGAGGAAAGCAGCGATGGTGTGGATGGAGATGCGTACCAAAAAAAAAGGTTAACGGAACAAAGCGTCAGCAGCGGGCAACCGCAGGAGGGCCAGATACTAACGCTAACAAGACTACGCGATGCAGAGAGCAGTCGCTGTGACGGCTCGCCTATTAAGGTGAACAGGATGCAAGCAGAGAAAGCCACAAGGACAAAGACGGCCGCTTGCCCATAAGCAGTCAGCGCATACCAAACCCCGACAATACGATAGCGACTATTACAACGGTCCAATGTGACGACTATATGAAAGAAAGGAAACGATAATATTGATTGGAACGGCATTGGGGAAATGAGGGCAGAAGATAAAGATAGCACACACACCTTTACATTTAAGCAGATTCTGCATTCAGTATAGAGGCAAATAGCGCTAAGGGGTGGCGGTCCGAAAGGATTGAAATGCACGGCCGGTGGTTCACGGTCCTCACATAATCGTCACACATTCGCACATAACGCGCTGCCAGTGTTGGTCTTGGGGGTGGTTGTAGCTGGAGGAATAAAATCTGAACGAGGGGTAAATACGTTGTACAGAATAAATGAGTAAAACCGCACAGGGAAGGAGAAAATCTTGGAGGAAAATTCTGAAGCAAGCAGCGTTACGACTGAAGCAGCGCACAATGAGGGGAGATTGAAAAAAGACGGCACAGAAAAGAAAGAAAGATCTAGAGTATGTAAATCCCATGCGAAGTTCACTGTGCGGTTGAATACGAACGGCCATTGGTAAAAGACGGCAAACAAATAGGTTAGCTAACAAAAAAAAAAGAAAAAAAAAAAGAGGAAGAAGTAGCCTGATCAAATGGCGAAAAGAAAGCAAAGAATGAGATAGCTGGCGTATATGAAGATAGTGAATCAGGCTTGAATGACCAACCGTAAAAGAGCGTGAGGGGGACTAGAAGCTGAAGAAACAGCTTGGACGCGCCATATATAGCGACACCGCTGGCACATACATTCGCTTATACGCCTGTATAAACCACAATGAGCGAGGAGCGGGAAACCGAAAATAAAGAGAGGCTGCGGGTGAGGAGAGAGAGAAAGAGATAGAAATGAGAGAGAGAGAGAGAGAGAGAGTAGAAGAAGCCCCTGGAGCTGAAGAAGACAACGATGAAACCGGCTTATCAGTAGTCTGTCACCTGATAAGAGACAAAGATAAAGGGAAGGGGCAATGCGTTCTGCTGAGTTGGAGTGGGTCCTGGACTAAAAGGCATTGTACGGAGTACCAAGTATAGGAGATTGAGAGGGAAAGAGAGATCGAAGGTGAGTAAACTAGCGACAGTTTGTTACTGATAAGGTATCGCTCGCGCGCGTGTGCCGGCGAACAGTAGCGATGACTGGGGTGAGGAAGTCTGCGGAACGTCGCCAGACAATACGACGCTTATCCCGACCGGAGCCGACCAAGAGGGAAGGAAGCAGCCCATTGTGGTTATTATTAATAACTGTCAACCATGTCCGGGTCCTGCAATGGCGACAAGTCGCGGTGATTGATGTCGCGGCTGCTTGCCCTCGTTACATAGCTAGCGACTGTTAGAAGCCGACCTGATCTCTCACCGACTGAGGCTTCAGGCATTTAACGCTGCCTAGCGTTCGCGTGGCGACGGCCTCATTTGTGGGTTGAGCGAGGTGAGGTGGAAATCGTGCTTGTAACGCATGACTGAGGCGGATACCATTGCCGCTGATATAAGTAGATGCCATGAATGGCGAGTGTCAGTGGTCCGTAGAATCAAACGACAAGGTTGCGTTTCCCAATAACGGATCAGAATGAAATGATGACGCGTTTATATGAGGCGAGGGCTGTCGGAATATATTAGCGGTATGTGTTCAAATGATGGTGTCGTTTAGTGTGTTACTTTTATGTGTATGATGTGGTTGATATATCCATTGTAGAGTGAATAGAGCTGAATTTCTTGGTAAAAAAAGCTTGTTACAAATATTTCCTCGATATTTTTTCAGGTATTTTGATATTTAGTTTAGATAGGTGAGAATGATATTTGTAAGTCAATATTTAGTCTTAATTGGGTGTTCAGTTCATCCGCGTAAATTCTGATGATGGAAGAGTGTTCCATGCTGTCTGTAGCTGCTTCCTTCCAAGGAAGAGGCAGTTCATCGTTCTTTCGTGTTTTTTTCTTTTTATGTTCAAGATATCTAGTACATGTGCAGCTGAAGTACCAATAAACTGCTGGGCCAAATTGTACTTGATCTCTGGCAATTTTATGCTGAAAGCGAGTCCTCGAAACTGGTCTCGAATAACGATGGCCGACTATTGCACCTTTTTAATATAAGGACCGGATCTTCTGGATAATTTCTGTACTACAAATATAGGTAAAGCACAAATAAAGGCAGGTAACAAGACCCCAACTTATAGAGGTAAGACAAGTGCGCAACTACTTCTTCTGCCTTAGCTCGGTTCTGACCAGGGAGAAAATATCCAAAACAACTTTGCCATTATCGTCCTGAGCATTAGACTCAGCTAACTGAAAAACAATGAGCCTAGTTTTGGATACCTTTAGCGTCAGCTGGAGATAAAGAAGTGTTTTCGTAACGCCATCAGAGATATGTTGACTCTAAAAATCGCTTTCGAAGCCTGTCAGCAACAACCTTTAGCTAACTTACTTTTAGTTCTCTCTATTTGGTTTTCTATATACTTGCTCATTTGTATTCGAAAGAACTTGTCATCTGTTCTACGACTAATAAGCGAGACTGTTGTATGGCGAGCGAATTCATTAGAAAAGAAGACAGCCTGTCATTCGGAAAAAATAGTACAGGAATTACAATTTTCACTAGTTTTTTTAAGGCTTTCACTTCTCGCACTTCTTCCATTGGATTTTCTTAGCATCTGTAGGAAATTTTCCATTTGAACCGGTCTTTGAATTAGGTATAGTATGAAGGACTTGTCTTCATTAGAAGTGCCTCTCAGAAATAGGTTTCTTCCATACCTATCTGGGGTTTATTCAAAATAGGCCTACGAAACCGTATGGCAAGCCCACAAGTGGCTATAAGTGACCTTAACGACCTAACACGTTATCTCCCTTAGTTTTCCATCTTTTCTATTTAATGTTTTTCTGATTATTAATATCCGGTAATCTTGTTGCCGATCTTGATATTTGAACCAGCGTGGCAGCCTGCTTGTTAGTTGTAGTTATTATGGCTATAGACCCAGACGACCTTCCCCCTTCTCCTCTTTCACTAGAATGCTATCGGGTCGAGGAGCCGTATGGGGGAAGTGGATGACTAATAGCATACAAACTGGGCTCTCTAACTGAGGTTTTCATAAGGATCAAGAACAATTTTAAAAAATTGGGTGCAAGCGCACCTGCTACACTTTCTTTAACCGTCTATTGACGCAGCTAACGGAAGTTATCGGTTAACGATTTTAGTTTTGCCCTTTTGGCCGGCGAGCTGTTGTAGTTTAAAGGAGACACCAAGTTATCTCGGCTTGAACGTTATCGAGATAACGGTTTGTTCACGAGAAACAAGTTTTTACGAAGTACAAAAAGTGTCTGATAAACTGCCGGTAGAACTTTTTGAGACTCTACTTCATCAACGACAGTATTTTAAGATTCTACCCACAGTGTCTGCGTGAAGTTTCTCTTGTATTCATCAAACGTCTCTCTTTATAGAGGATCTTCAACATCTGTGGTGGGGCTCTTTGGAGATTTTGATCACCTTAGATGTCGGCAACAGCTTGATGATTTAAAAATCAGTCATGAGCCACAGTGAGGAAATATCATATACGGCGATTCAAAATTGCAATGATATCGTAGATCTGAATTCCTGTGGAAATAACCTGTTTGGTTTACTAAATCGGTCACGAATACGAAAGTGACGCGTACTCATGCGTAACAATTGTCATTAGCCAACGATCACAGAAGGACTCGTCACTGTATATAAACAATGATCCTCTGTAGGGAGCCGCTGTCTTGCTAATAGCATTAACAACAACTCGGCATTGTCATCTGTTGGCCCGATCTAAACGAATCTATCTGGAGATATTGTCCCGAACCTGGAAATTTCATAACATGTGAAGGCTGTAGTAGACCAACGAATGATATTTTACTTTGTCGCTAAACGTAAAAAAAAAATAATAAAAAGACATAGCAATTGAAAAGAATAGCGTAAGCCTAAAGTCGAGCATTCGATTGGTCTGCATTAGATATTTGGCACTTGAAATTATGATAATAATGTGAATATGACGAGCAGAGTATGTAAATAGACTTTAACTCAATAACTAAGACGAAAAATGAGGTGGAAGCGAAAAAGATTTGGTTCTCTGAGGGAGCCGTCAGTGGGAATAAGTGTCGGACGCACTTTTCCAACAGGTTATCAGGACAATGATGGGAACACTGTGCTACTATCACAGTGTGTACAAGGCAATCTATCGTTTTTATGGGAGCAGATCGTGTTTTTTTTTTATAAAGCATTAACCTCCTTTCCCACAAATTGGAAAAATAATTATTCCCTATCATCGTACAAACGTTTGCTTACTCATCTGAGCTGGCACCTAACTGCTATGTGTAATGCCATGGACACACTCGGCGAGTCCTGCGACTTGGCGCGATGAAATGCTGACTGTGTGATCCTGCATAGGCCATATGGATCCAGGACACGTCAGACGGGTCCAAGTATGGCCACGGCAGTGACATGTAACTTCGTACAGCGGACGGGCAGTCACTAATATTGCTGTTAATATTTATGGTGAACGTTTGGTTCGCGTGGCGCCTTAATACATGCTAGTTCTCTCAAAATGAAAGATACTATAACGAAAGAAGCTTGAGCATAGATGGTTTAGTTTGATCTATGAAAAACTATACAAATGTATATTTTCCAATATTTCTACTAATTTTGTATTTTTACCTGATTCGTGAGATTCCCACAACATACTGTCTACTACGAACCAGTAAATATAATGTAGTCAGGGGCAAATACGACAGTTTGACCAGCTTGGCGTACTAGCGTTAACTCTTGCTGGTTCGTTGGCGCCACTGTCGTTTTTTTGAAAGGCGAACGATGTGGAATACGGAAGACGATACCTTCTTTTCGGTACAGGCTAATCTAATAATATGGCTAAATTGCAAGCGTCTTCAGACGCGAAGGCCGTTCGCAAATGAGCAATCATCGGCAAGCATGACCCGAAGCGTTTTACTTTCGTATGAAAAGTCTCCGATACGGGGCGTGAAAAAGAAAGCTCAATGCGTACCTGTAGACGATCGTACAGCTAATGCAATAATCATGGGAAAATAACGAGTAATTGATTCGACCCTCTCTCACTCATTCGTGCGAACCCATCGCAGGACTTCGAAAGCGGTCGAACCGTCGGGTTCCGCCGTAGATATTAAGGATTGTTTGCAAATAAGAAAGTTAAGAATTTTACTAGAATAATTAGGTTTGTTATTTTTGCATAGTACTATGGGTAGTTCCAGAGCGCTGAAGGTTACGTAGTTTACTTGTTTATAGAGTGTGGAAAAATTAACACAAGATTGTGTTAGTAATAGAAAAGATGGCAGACTTCAATTGAATTCGAAAGTTTTGTCCGAACATACACGTTGCCTTATTAATACGTCTAAAAGAACTAGAGTGGAACAATTAACCGGATCTGTATTTTAAAAACGTTAGCTTTTATTTAGCTGTTGAACGCTGTATGTCCTCATATCATCTGTACGTGTACATAACGTCAATCGTTGCGTATATTTATCCAATTTGTTTTGTTTGAAATACAGAAACCCGTATAATGAAATCAAACGAACTTGATCTTCCATGCTGCGTTCCTCTCTCAATAATTAATAACACGCCTTCGACCTATATTGATCACGGTGAGCAGTGGCAGATCGACGCAACGTTCCGGTCCGCATGATGTAACTGCCGGCAAGTTCGCATAACGGCGACAGTCAGTAGCTAGTTAATCTGTTCTTTACAGGATTTCGGCACTTAGCTACCCCATGAGCTTCCCCTTGAAGCCCAACTTGTTTCGAGCTTGTATGCGGCTATCGTTTCGTCTCGACAAGTTAACAATCCATGTCCTTCTTAAACTGCTACTAATGTCCGGCGCTGACTAGAAAAAAACTATGCATAGCTAAACAGCTCGCCCAGCTTATTACGACCACAATGACATACCGCCAGTAAAGCTTTGGAGACACGTACAAACTAACTCAGATAATAGTATACACTAGCACAGGGAAGAAACTCCATGATTCGCACGAAGCTCGAAATAGGATCGAGTAATTTACAGATAAAGCTATTACCAACCGTATATACTTGTATCTAGATGCCGCAAATGACATGAAAGCCTGTTTTCGATCTATGCAAGCCTATCCGAAGGCCAGTCGACGAAGCCTAGCTAGTACTTCGGCCGAAAGCTTCCGAATGTAAAAGAAATAGAAAACAGCTTGTTACCATTGATCATACGTAAATAATGACGGTTTAACTGAACTGAAACCGGTATCGAAAGAAACGCATCGAGCATCTGGGGCAAGCATTGCGCCCCAAGACCAAAACCATGCAAATTTACCGCAACATTTTGGTGCATTTAAAATAGATAGAGGTTTACGCTGCGTTGAATGATGATAGTGCTCTATGCGGCGGTTTGAAATAACAGTTTCGACAGAAAAAAACAACCACCACCACAGTACTCTATTGTTATTCTCGTAGTTTCACTCGAACGACAACCCGTTCATTTCGTGTAGCATGTCAGATGCTGTGTTACAAGACTAAGTAAGGCCTCAACGGACTATAACACAGAAACATCCACTATTTTCGTCTTGTATTTCGTAACAAGGGAGTAGCATGTCAGCCCGTTTTCTATGACATTACGAAGTCTTTACAACGACAGTCATTTAAATGCAAACCACTATTTTTTAACATATGTTGATTTTCTTTACGTTAGTCATATGTGGATCTTACTGGGAGCCAACAAGACCCTTTAAGAGCGATTCCAATTTTTCGCGAATGATCATTGCTTCGTTCCTAAAACCATCAAATTGTCCCGAAAGAAGGATTCCCCTTCATGACTGGATAAATTATATATATATGTATATGGGCTCTACATTTCCGTGCAGATAGACGCAGTGAATCTACATAGTGTAATCTTGACTGGTCTCTAAAACGCTATATTTATCACTCCAAATATTTTTATGATTTCTCTTAATAGTTATTCATGATGCTCTCTACGACTATCTCAATTACGCTAATTAAACGCTTCACAAAAGCATCGAGAGAAAATTGACTAACGGCTTGAGCAGCTAATACTTTAGTTCCAATCCGCCCAGCAAGTTACATCAATTTCCTACCAATAATTTCCCTTTTATAGGCTCGTTCGATGCCTCAACGTAACCCTCTGCTGCCGGCAGGCCCCTCAAAGCAGACTTTTCCCGTGTTGAATGGTGGTCTTGGGTCAGCATGACGACGCCATAGTTTGATGACGCTCGACTCTTCTGAGAGTTCGTATAATTTTCAACCTTTCTTTCACTTCTGCCGTCGCTGCATTCTACCATACTGTTGGCCGCAACGTCGAAAGCGTCATGTTTATCATATTATTAATTGCCTCAGTGAGGAAAAGGAAGTGCTGCCACATCAGGTGCTATTCTTGGTAGCAGCAAAGCGCAACACGAATGGACGACCCGCTTTCATATGAGATTTTGTCCTGGGCAAAATCTCGTAGGGTGGGATTGTCAGCTTCATGCCGACGTTGTACGTGCCTTTGGCCAAGTGGTTGTAACGTCGTAATGTTAATACACTACTAATGTAAGGTAAGCGGAAACGAGTCTTTGAGTGAAAGTTTGAAGATTCAGCGCTTGCGGCTGGATGCACAGCAAATGCATGGACAAGGGGAGACGGGACGGTGGGGAAAATATGCAGAACTTTGTCGTCCTTTGAATTTTGTTTCGTCTATGACAGAGGAGCGGTAGGCGGCTTCAATTTATATTAGTTTTCGCTCATAGCGATTTACCGAATACGATCATGAAGCTTTGAAGCCACGGCTCTTGCACGGTATATATACATGTCTGTGTTGAGAGTGATCTTCCTTCCGACATTGTAGTAGTTGACTATCGACGCAATGCCCTCCTGATCATTTGTCCTCCTCATTTGATGTTCAGCTTCGTTGTAAACTGTGTGGTCATGTGCCGAATGCACAGTTGTCCGCATGCGAAGCGTAGACGCTACCCGCACCTGCCAGCTGTCGCCTTACGCCAAACCTTACCTACTCGAGGGCACATAGGACAACGGCTTTTTATACACAGGCACTTCACTCAGTTCTACACACTGGCCCTTTCCTACACATACCGCCTTGACGCAGGCGAATGTCGAAATCGGTCAGCAAAGGTTAGTTGTATTTGGGCTCAACAGTAGTAGTACACCGTCCCTCTATTATACACAGTACTTATTATAACACACTCTGCACCCATATATATATAATTACACTAATACCAATAACTGCAATAATAATCACGAAAACAATCCTCACCAGTTGAGACGTCGATGCATGTGGACGGCATGCGTTGGACTCACAGTCACCCAATGATAGTTCACATGGATGTGCATAGGCGAACAAGGAAATCAGTCGGAGGACGTACAGAAAAAATGATTAATAGAACATGTATTCATCGACAGGCAATTACTTCGTAAACATATCGTGTTGACACGCTTCGATCTCTTGCGTCCGAGATTTACCTATCAACTTTTATTACAAGCCCGACTTGGCGTTTCTACATTCACGCCGATATTCGTCATTTGCTGGCTTAAACTACGATGGGCCGCTTGGTAACCAACGAAGTCGGCACAAGCGAAGTGCGAGGTTATTGTTTTAACTTCCTTCGGTCCAGGTTCTTGCATACTCTTTAGTGCAGTTTGGTGGGAATTGATTTAACTAGCTACACGTAGTCTATTCAATACAATGCAGAGAAAGTCCGCATACAGGCAGCAGGTCGACGTCCGCAAGAAGTGGTTGCGTTCCCTTTGATCGAAGAGATCACAACTTACCTTTTGCTATATGTCTTGTTCATTCATCGAGGCGGGTTTTTCGCGCACTCACTTATCGAAGGCGTTGACTTTTAAACGAGGCTATTTCGTTCGATTCTTCACTCAGCATCTCTACCACCGAGCCGCGTGCTCGCATAGTCATCGTTCCCTTCGTATTGCCAACTGAAAAATCCAGGAACTTTTCTTCCTCAGCAAGCTTCTCTCTTCACTATTGCTCTTGATTGCCAGTCATCAAGGTACATTGGGAGTGTAGGACACGAGGGTAGACACAAGCCCGCCCCTTCGCAGTTGCCCCAGCAATCTACGTTTACTCTCGATTCCTTTACAGTCCTATAGAACTCTAAGTCCACCAGATATCGGGAGATTGCACCAGTAGATTATTGGCTATCTAGACTGTCTACTGCTACTTGCGACTTCACTAGCGGGCCTTTTGCCCCCTTCCTACTTTCAGTCCCGTTTTGCCCCTTTTTAGTAGCAGGTCTTTTGTAACGTTCTGGATGACGATTACCTCATGTGAATGTATAGTAAGCTTATAAATTAACACAAGTAGCACTACTGCGAGTCTACTGCTCTCTGACACGCACCGGTAGTAATCGACGTCGGCCAACAGAGAAAAAAGGTACTTCTGAACCAATCGCACGTTTGTTCGTCCATCCTCACCACAGAACCGCTGGACAGCTCTACTGTCAATATGTCCCTCTACATCCTCATTCAGCCTCACCCTCTAATTCGCACTTTTTCTATCAGCTAAAAGTCGGGGGTAAGCGTGTCATGATATATTCTTTACCTTGTTCCGAATTGTACCTAGATGTGCCTCTCGCAGCGTGTTACCTCGCTATCCTCTAAGTAGCGGCCAATAGAACAGGAGCTTCATGCTTCGCTCGTCCAGGTTGTGTATACGAGTCATTCATTGTATATCTCTGCCAACTTTCCTTCAATTTCCCCTCCAGTTGTCACTGTTGTTCCGTTTTTAGCCTTCGAAGACTTCAAATGATTATTGCTCTGTGGTCTGTCTCCCTAGACCTTCGTGTAGTCGAAGCTGTCTGCACTCATTTCTTTAGTCTGTCTTTTTCTCGTCCTTTTTTAGCAGACATTGAAAGATCTTGTGCGACATTCAACTTCACATTTCTTTGAGCTTTGGATAAGCGATACTCTATCTCGCTATGGAGTCAATCGCAACGCAATATACGAAGGTATAGGAATCTGTGCATTATAAGTCAGTGGTTTTGTACTCGAAGGTTTATAGGGTAGAAATCAGTTTTAGGATTCAAATAAAAAGATACATCGAATAGAGATGAACGTCAAGCCGCAATGCTTCGAGCCGCCGTAGGGAACGAGAGCTAAAAATGGGTTCTACTGCGAACAAAATTGCTATGAACAACTACAAAGCTATCGAACGGAGCTAGTACTTCTTAGTACGTTGTCTGTGAGGAAAGCCGTTGATCGCGGTATTTCAAAAAGAGCAATTGCTCCAATTCACCATTATTTCAGAACGTTAGAACCTGTTTTTGGATCGACAATGCAGTCCGCAATATATCCAGCTGTCAATGTCAATCCACTGGGGCGCACGTGCAACCCATAGTAACAGCTAGCTTTCTCAACAAAACCCATTTTTTTCCGGCTAGGAAGGTTTCACGTGCTATAAAATTATAGCTCCAACTCCCTGATGTAGAATATAATGTATTAACCAGACAGGAGGTCTATTTTCGTCCTCAGATTTTGTTACTACATCCAAACCCGAATGAAGTCGTTGTTCATAACCGATGCTCGGGTGCTTAGAGTACTTCATAACTTCCTTTTTGAACATCCCTACAAAAGCTATGAAGTGCGTACGCTCGACCTCAGCCTTCGTGATTTAAATGAGAATACAAGTTATACCGTCGACATAAATCTACATTAAGAAAGCCAGTACAGGCGACAAATAGGTAAAAAAGATAGTTTACATAGGCAGGTAAGGACGAATAGTTAGAAAAATTTTGAGCGGTCGAACTCTAAAGCTTTGTCTACTATATAAATTAGTTCTTTCATTGCTTCTATTGTTGTAGGCATACTAATTGCTTTCACGACCCAACAAAGGTTGCAGCTCTCCCTGCGGAGTTAAAATTTATGTCATACTCTAAAATTATGATTATTGCTACAAGTAGAGCTGTTGCCTCATTGTAAACAATTGCATCATGTACTGAAACGTTGTTATAAAAGTTGTCATAGGTTTGTTTAACTTCTACAATTTGGCTCACCAGACTGGGTATTTCTTGCTGTCGGTTGATCGATATAAAAGACAATTTGCAAACATTTTTAACTTAATGAGTGATTTAAGTTACAAATAGAATTGTGCAATAGATCAGTGTCCGAAAAAAATGTTTTGCCGAAGTTTTGAGTGTTCCTTAACGGTATGAAGTTCGACACAAAAGTGCCAAAACCAAATTTACGTTAGTTAACGACCGAACGGAATGTTTCCCATTTTAAATGTGACTGCTCTCTGTATCAGTACCGTTCTAAAGCACTGAAATTGTAAAAGTATTGAGAAAATGCCGAATATATTTGTAGTAGAGGATGCTATGACATTTAAGTGCGTCAAACTTAACTCTGCAGTGAATTAATATCAACGATATGAACAATAGCCCTAACGATTTAAATAAATCACGAAGCTGGTAACTGATCAGACATAAGAACTCATTGTTTCCCTACCCAGTTCGTCACGGTTGCAGGTAAGATCCTTGACATGGCGACTTACTTGAACGTCCCACCTATGTATCCAGTTTTGCGTATACATTGAAGTATACAGATTACTATAGACATGGAGAAACTCAAGATTTCCAGTACGTGTCACTGGTAGATATCAAGCTAGTTCGCTACGATTAGGTTGAAACGATGTTTGCCTTCCAAAAAAAAGTTTATCTATCTTGAGCAGAAACATTTTGCGAAAGAGTTTGCTTCAAACGATTTCTGTTTCTTACTTAAATAGAGTCATTTATTTCCATTGGAAGGGGGCATTAATCAAATATGTCGTCGTCGTCGTCGTCCTTTTTCCCTTCGATCTTTGACTGAAGTTTTTAACAGAACAGAATTTATGAATTAATTACGAACACCACAACAGGACTCGAGGAAAAATCTAAACATAACAGCACAGTTATTAGATAAAATACAACACATTGTTTTATATAGTATAGCCCTTTCGCTCGTTTGCTATTGTGTGCTCCCTTTAGTTACTGCTGCAGATGGTATAATACATTTCAAATACAAACTTCAACACAAATAAGAGGCATTATAAGCGTTTTCAAAGTGAATATTATCACTATTATGGTGTTCGAATTAAAGAATAATAGAATTGAAGAGTATTGGGATAGACACCCACTGTTACGACCCAACCTATGACTGGTCAAAATGAGCGCGGTCTACAAATTCACAAACTGCGCCTACAAACGGTAGGCGCAGTAGATCGACACAATCAATCCGCACTATTATCATTCAGTCTCCCAACTTATCTAACTACGTCAAAGTTAGCTAGTTCTCGAAGTCAACTGCGAATAAGCTATTGTCGGATCTTAAGATCGTGAGAACGTAATGCTTCCATTAGCCGAAACAAGGGCTAACACCTTAGCAGTATGTCGTCTTTCTTGAATGTTTTATAGGTTGGTCAACCCATATATATACACTGCATCATTTTAACCTAGGCGTAATCTGTCCTTACTTTTTCGAAAATATTTTGTATATTGTTCCCCTTGGCCGGCTTACTGTCCACCGTGCAAATCCGTACTCTTCACACTTCTAAGCATCTTTTTTGGTATTCAAAGGGAATAGCATACAATTTTTCCTGTCGGACATACAATCTGAGCACGAAAACAATTCTAATCATGGATTTACGTAATCGAATATTAGCTGCTACGCATTTTCAGGCTGACAGGGCAAGCTCCTAGCGATTGTTCCTTGTGTCCAATCTTACAGCCCGGTTTACTATGCACCAGTTGTTGTCAATGGCCAAACTGAGACAATCCTATCCGTTGCGCAAGTTTTCCCTTTTATATTGTTGACTGAAACTCACTACCTAATAACCTTTTTTTCTGCAATTATTTGCTGCCCACGATAGCTGGCTTAATAAAACTACCGGGTTTCGGGGCCATATTGTTTCGGTAAACAAGACAGAGGAAGTTACCGAAGGGGGACCCACGTGTATCCGCTCGTGACCGTTTCCAGCGAACAGGAACCCATTTGCTTTGTGGTCAATTTATCTTCACACATTCTCATTGTTAGACATTTTTTCTTCTGTTAGACTCATATATGACCATACGCACGTTTTGGCTATTTTGATTAAAAATCTAGGATTTTTTCGAGCAATTAGGACATTTGTTTTCGACCTCGGACTATGGTTCAGTCGAAGCTACAGCTTTTGGGCATAGAATCAACGGTTTATGCTTTTAATGACGATAACATTAGTAGTACAACTTTTGATATATATACCAGCTAAAGCAATGCACAAATCACAGACAGTACATCATTATCTCACAAACTCTAATGACTCGTTCCGTACGGAGACAAAATTTTTTTCGATAGGTAAGTGATATGCTTGTATCGTCTCTTGAAATCGTCACCAATGGAAGCCACAATATTGTACAATGGTTATTATTATTAATAGGACGAGGTTTACTTTAAACAAACTAACGAAAGTCGTTTTGGATAGTTCACGTCGACTGTAGATACCACATGACTAAGGATCTCCGTGTGATCGATAATAATGACGCACGCGGGCTCAACTTTACAGGACTAACACACAAAAAAATAACCCCGAAAAATAGCTGAACCCTATTTCTCAGTGCCATTATGGAACGATCATTTCGTTTAGTAAATATCTACTTGCACGCGTAACACGCCTTCGTATCGTTTGCCGATCAGATCGTGGTTGCGCGCCATATCATTGGGCAGTATTGGGCGGGACGCTCGGAAATGGCTCCGCCCCTAGGCGACGGCTGTTTACAGCGCCACCTGTTGGCTGCCTCAGCAACACGGATAGCGAATCGTCGATCGCAGGCTATCAAGACCCACCTGAAACTCGTGAAACTGAGCTCGTGAAAGACCCTATAGGCGCCTAAGCGACCGCTTTTTTGGATTGACAGATAATTTATGCGTGAAAATTGTTGTCCTGTAGTTAGACACCTGATTTTGTATTGAGTTCAGCTCAGATGTGGAACCTAAAAAGCCGACAAGGAAAATACATAAAATACACTAAACTTATAAACACGAAACGCAAGAATCTGCAATAAGCATATTCGAGCGCGATGACTAATGAAACCGCAAATCCAGGTTAACTTCGGTAAGCTAACCTGATTTTCATGTTCAGTTACACGAGGATGTGCGCAAACGATTCAACTAACCAAAGCCTTCAATGCTAAATAAGTAACTAATAATGTTTTGGGTGTTACATACAGTACTGCCGCTAGAAATCGCTTCGGTTTCTAACCTAGGCAAATTCACAGAACCCTAAATTGAATAGGCGTCGTTTGGAAGGAAGTGATACCTTCTATGAGAGGAAAAATCCTGAGGGAAACCCATGTGGCAACGAAGTCGAGCACGCACCTCGCGGCTTTCATAGTAGTGCCCAAAAAAGACGTCAGAGCCGGAAACTTCTAGGCACTCCAGGCTAAGTGTCGGCCAAGGACCAGACAACTAATTAAGTGTAGTAAGCAAACATTTCATCACTACACCGTCACAGAATAAAGCTGTCAAGACTGTTTACATAAAATCATCCCATCTGATGCTCGAGGTAGATAGAAGATAACGAGTTCATGGTAAAGAGAACCTAGCGTTATCTTGACACGATGACGCGGTCTATCCAGGAAGATTATGGAGATATCATTAGGTGATCAGACGAGCTCTCGTGTATCGATTTATGTAGGTTCTAACCGACGCTCTGTGAAATCGACAAGGCAGAACTAAGGCAAAAAGTATAAGTACTCCACTTTAAAAAATGTCAACGCAATTAGTCACAGGCATTGTTACACGTTTTGTGGGGTCAATGAGGAGTAGTAATACATATGGTACAAGTGAGTGAAAATCTAAACATTTAGTAATTGAATTCTGAGTATAACTTTTCTGTATTATTGTAAGTTGTGTTGTCCACATAAACGAAAATATAAAGAAATTCCTCGCAGTAGTTATTTGTTGAGTGCAACGTAATACTTTTCCGTTTCTATTGTAGTATTCGTAGAGTCTCAGGGTCGGAAGCTGGAGGGCACTTCAGGTGGAAAATCGATCACGAAAAAAATCACTATTTTTTTTAGATTTTTTTTAGATACAATATACCAGAAAATGTTATTTACATTAATCGTAAGTTCTTAACAGCGTAATGTACATTCTGTTTGCTGAAGTAAATGAGAAAAGATTAATTTATCAATTATTTTTGCTTTTATACGGACCGCTTCTCAAACTACCAGGAACATCATTTTAGTTGGCCTTAGTAGATCTCGTAGTGGAAGCACATCCTGACGCACAAGATTGCATCTATCTGAAAATGTTTGATTCCATTATTAAGGAGGCGGGTTTGTCAAACGCAAAGGACGAATAAATTACGTCTGTTGGATCAATAAAATGAAATCTTTTTCAAAAAAAAAGATAGAAGAGAATTACGTGAAAAATGAAAATAATGTAGCAAAGCTAAACGCAATAGCTTGACTCGACATACAAAAACAGTTAAAACCGGAGAATCTGAAGGGAACCGGAGAACTTACTATTCACGTAAACTGGCTCTTTTCGTAATTATCAGACTTTACTGAAAACAGGTCGAGTTTACCTACCGGCTTCCGGCAGAATCGATGCCTTGAAATATTTATGAGATAAATCGGCTCTCTTTAAAAATTGATTCGTACAAACACGGGACCTCGACAGCGTAATGGCAGGCTTTTGGGTTTGCCGAGAGACAGTTACCATTCTCAGATCGTTAACACGTCACTGCCCCATACGTATAAAAGTGACAAATTACGTTCTTATCTACTGTTTGCTATATAACGCATGACTTCCCATACCACACTTAGCGAAACACAAGTAGTAGTATACCTGTTTCCCCAGCGAATACAAAAATAACTTGAGAAATATTCGGTTACCCATTCTGGTTACCTCGACTCAATCTTAGCGTAATTTGCAGAAGGAAAATAGGACCTGGAAGCGACTTTTTCCGTCTGGCGGCGTATACTGGATCCTAATCATTTAGTAGCCTATTTTACTAATAACCTAGTACTTATCAGCCTCAGCCTTGCGCAACAATTATTTATAGTAACAATATACGTGTACAAAGGCTTAGAATTCCTGTGGATTTGTTTGTCGTAGAGGGAAGTTAGAACCAACGTCGATCAAGTCTATAAGTTTAGTGCGAGTAAATCACGCAAAAAAATATATATAAGTGGTTAACTTAGGCGGCCATAAGGCGGCAATCGAGCACAGCGCTATCGAAAGGAAAAGCCTGCCATTCAAAGCACACTGCACGACAATGGTGGAACCATGAAATATGGACAGCTTCACCTGCTCAGAACTTTATCCGAAGGTCTGGGTCGGACGCTTGATCTGTGTTTATCGCTTTCAAACACGCTAATCTAACATCGAATTAACATAGGAAATTGTTTCAAGAAACCGTTGTAGTATCTACGACAACTTATAACGGACGATGTCTCTAATATTCAGCTGGAAATCAAGTTCTTAAGTAAACAACTGTTTTCAAAATAGTCGTCTACGTAATAAGCTTGATATCTTGACGAATGGCTCTGTTTCAAGCCTCTATTTTTGTTAAGTGCAAAGATGACTTGTTTATATCACAGGTCCAACGCACCCCCTCTTGCCTTCCGTATTGGTATAATCTCACTACATTCGGAAAAACATTAATACAATTATGTCTGTATATTTGGCTCAATATTCCACTGAAAGTCAACTGAACAGTACTGGGTGGTAATAAACAGTCTGTTAGGTGGTAAATACTAACATCCATGATCAAATGAAAGAATAAAGAATAGTTTTTCTATCGTGCACCAAATACAGATTTCATAGTTGGTCGTATACCTGTAATATATAATTTAGTGTACCAAGATATTAAAAAAAGACATGCTTAGATGGTGTGGACGTTTGAAGTCGCGATAACCTCACCGCGGCAACATTCAACGTAAAAACACATTCAATTTTTGTTTCTTGCCCAAATACGAAAAACGTAATTCGTGCAGAATTTTGTTCGAATATATATATATATATATACCGTCGTGAAAATATAAGAACTGTCCATTTAGAAAACTGTAGAGCTATATTGGCCTTCTTCTATTAGTGCGCAGACAAATAACGATGTTGTCAAAACAAACGATTTTCACATTATGTGCTACAGTCTGATCCAATTAAACAACCAATCATGGATCTCGTTTCGCAAGCCCGTATCCAATAGCGTCGCCACGAAGCTTCCCTTTTCTTTATTTGGTTTCTCGTAAAATCCGTTCTATTGATTATTTCGAAACGTCCAGGTGGCTCCCTCTTGTTAGCGAGTGTGCAGTTCACCTTTTTGGTGCAGTTTTGCTTGTCCGTTGATAGAGGGCGCCACCGCAAGCTGTGCCCATCGATATTTGACCACCACTGTTGTTCTTGCCTGCCAAATTACCCATAGCAGGGTAGTTTGATGAGTTAGCAGCACAAACAGCAAGAGGAGCGCTAACAATGACTCAGCACCCGATGTTAAACTTGCCGAGTACAAAGGAGCACAAAAGCATGGCAGTGGATTACATGGTAAGCACTTACCCCTTACCCGTGTTGTTCCCACATCGCAAACCGGATTCTCCACCTTAAGAGAAGAACGCTGGCTCCCCTGCTGGTCCCCTATACCACCCCACAGTATACACAGTCGATGTGATCGGTTTCTAACGGTGAACTGCTAGGAAGCGGGGAAGAAGTCGTTGGCTTATATAGTGAAACGTATACGGGGGGTGTAAAGGTCCGCTGGACCACTATTACTACCGCCATCGGTAAAACATCGATGAGCTTTTATTTTGTCGATTCGATTGGCGGCAGCGCCGGCGGCAGACCGGTAGCCCCGGTAACGGCACTAACGTTCTGGCGAGTGTGACCGCTTAAAGTAGCGATAGAGCTAGCAGACAATTCTCGATGGTAGATTGCGCACAAAAGAAGCGCAATATCTACGGAACCTGCTACGGTATTGTTCAGCCAGTATTTAGCGTTGCGAGGGACGGACATCAGTGAAAAGGGCTGGAGGACAAGGGGAAGGTAAGGATACATAAAAGTCGCCCGTCGGGAGTATTGTTGGTAACTATGTTCGTCCCTTCTTCAGACTATCTCTCGGTGAATCGTCAGACCTTGGTACTCGGACGCCGCTGCTAATGGGAGAACTCTCACTCTGGGGGAAACTACCCTCCGAATCAGACCCCAACGTACTTATTACACTATTTCCGAATACCATGAGTCTCCATGGGTGTTAATATAAGGGTGAGATACTAGCAGACTAAACCAAAGCAGACAGTTCGTCGGCCAGGAGAACAGCAGCCTGTGAGGGGCTGGACTGACGTAGCTTGGGATCGGATGACATGGTTGTTTTTACAACGATGATCAAAGGACACAACAGCCTGCGTAAAATGATGTTCCTTTTTGTCTATGGAGACAGACACACTCTCCGGTGCTTGGTTAATAGCCGCCCAATACAGAAGGTGGCTGGAGTGCTGTTGCTGACCGCCTGAGCGGGATGGGCGCCGTAAAGGATGAAAGCAGTCGCAAATCGTACAGAGCAGCTGGAACAAGCAAACGGTCCGCTAGACGGCTACGGATTTGCGACTGACAACAACCGAGCAGTATTTTAGGTTTATCGACAACTGAAACAAAACGTTTGGCTTTGTACAGATTTCAAAAATAAGATAAAAGTAAAATCGAAAGCTTCTGCGTGACTCAAAACTGGCGACAGTGAGTATTGCGGAAACCGGAAACGACGTCTCGTTGGTGGTCGACCTGCGAAAGCCTCATTGCTGTCGCGCAATCGTTACCAGGACATAGGTAGAATATATATTTGCGCGTAATTGAGCATCACATAAAAGTTAGACCGTTATGTAATAAGCGCTTTTTAGCGCTTATTACACACGAGCGCAATCATTAAGTAGTCAAATGTAGCATCGATCGACAATGAAGCCAGGAGTGAAGCTCTGCCGATTATCCAAGCACTCACTGGGAAATTGCCTGGGTACTTCAGTTACGGTGATCTAATTCAGTCTGTTTAGATTTTATTATTAATACGGTAATACACATTCGTCGGTATTCTATACTTGATAATATAGGGTCATTGCTTGTTATTCTTGTCGAAGATTTCGATATATACGTTCCTGAATAAGATTATGATATTGTATATTCTGTACCGACAGGAACTTTATATATGTTATTGAAATCAGTAAAAGTGTGGATGAGAAGCGTTGTTTCCTCGTAAAAAATGTCAAAAATTTTTCGAACACAGTCGAAAGAAAAACACGTTCGTATATGTGGTCACCAAGCTAGTAGCGAACTTCGTTTTTCTATTACCAACGGATATAACAACATTCCTGGCAAGTTTTTTACCGTATAGCTGAGGGTCACACGAGTCGAGATATTCCGATAGCTGTTGATTTCATTGGCCCATCTCGGCGGCAGCAGATGACGACCTAACTAGGAGAGAATATATTTAGGGATTCCAGACAAACACGCAACGGGTCGAGATGCTTTGATTTCGAAAACCCCTCCGTCAGCTCCGGGCCGCAGGAGGTTGATAGCAGGAAAGGGGAATAGCGGACAGGAACCGCTGATGGGGACCGCTGCCATCAAATTTCGAGTAGATGGAGAAGGATTGAAGTTTCGTTTTCGAAAAGGTTGAAGCCTTGGTTTTGCCTTGTGCTCAAGTTGATTGGGTTTCTACTGGACGACTCCCCCATATGGCAATCAACGTTCCTTTTCAGGGGGTTCGGGCGGAGTCGCCCGTATGTCAACGAAGATCTGACAAAACGGCTTACTAGGCTATCGAGTTGTTGAAAAGCGGCGATTTTCAGTGCAGGAATCTGCAGTGGCTATAACTTACATAGAACGGTGTGTTATTAGCCTTATATTACCCTCTTATACAACATAGGTGGACATCAGATTTGCTAAAAATGATGAAGACTCTAGGCATTGCGCCTGTACTCATCTGTGAACAAGAGCGAAACGAAGCGTTTTTTGAACCGAAGTGTAAGAGGATGTCACTCACGAGTTCGAATCTTAATTAAGAATATATATATATATATAAGAAAATAAAAAACAACGTATGCATAGGCATAGAACAAAAATATATAGAGTAGGACAAGAGTGTCTGATGATTTAAAATGAGTCACTTGATCTTTTGAGGATCTTCATTTCACACCTGACCAATATATAATACATACTATATAAATACAATACGTGGACGACTTGTTGCATATATATATACGGTATATAATATATACCTGTCAAGAGACTTTTATATTCATTATACAGCCTATATTTGAGCATATATGTAATCGGAATAAAAAGCAAATCTCATTCTAAAGATATTGCTTAAAAATGTTAGATTAAACACTCCGACATGTAAATACGTTTCATTGAGTAACAAAACGTAGAAATGCAAGTGTTGTTATTTTCAAAAAAAACCGCGCATTTATTATACAATTGATATATATTAGATATCTGACGAGATATTCTATGGCGGTAAAAGCAATATTAGGAAATTTATTAAACTTACGATTTTGTTTTTCTACTATCGAAGTGCTACAATTGGTATTATATAGTATTTTTTTGTTTAATAAGGAATTTAGGTAAAAAATATCTGCTTACTTCAATTCTTTGGGTAAATATACAATACTCCATTGTTATTGTTGCACACTATTTTTAAGTAAATGTCCGTCAGTAGAGCCTTCGTATGAGCGAATGTAATTTTCAGCTCGGTTCACTATTTCAAGTTTCACTTGAAACTTGTGCAAAACGTTATAAAAAGTGCTTACTTAAAGATACTTAAGCAATCATAGAACCCCTGTACACACGACGTTTCGAAGTAACAAGACCTGTTTTCTCTTTCAATTGGAGCCTTAGCCTTAGTCGCATCGTCGGTAATACAGTCCAACGATTTAGTATCTTTAAATAACGCAATATATATATATATATATATATATATATATATATATATATAATGCCATATGCTATATCGTTTAGCTTTTAGAGAAAAAGAAGGAAACTATGATTTTGTAGGAATCATTTGATCTTGTATTTATATAAACAAAAAGTATATATACATAATTATTTCGATTTTCTAAATCAAGTTTCGGAATCTCGTAGTTTGCGGAACCACTTCGATCGATAACTCATCAAAACGTATGGCCACTATTTAAAGATCCGTTTTTTGTGATGGTTCTGCAGACAAGCTAAATTTTCATAGGCGGACACGGTAAGAATCGTTCATTTTAAAAGGGCTATTCTGTTGAGCCGGGCTTATAGAACTTTACAGATCTAAAACTTTACGAGTCGAAAACGGTGCCTAATACTAAGCGGAGCTAAATAGATTTTGGCATAGTAGAGTACAACTACTGTCAGCATAATTTAGAGCTTTTTCAAAACGATATTTCACCAATACTAGAAGCAGCCACAGAGAAAGCTGAATGACAAAAATAGGGAATTTTATAGAAACCATGTAATGCATGAGTTTTTATTGATGATGCAGTGAAGCACGTTGTTTATTTTCACAGGGCCTGACAAATGGCCTGATGCAGGTCGGTAGTCTCTATCAGATCGTTGCCTACTATGATCTGGCAACATCTACTAAGCTTCAAGTGAACTAGGAGTGATATGAAATGCAAGTTAACTGTTGATAAAATTGCGCTCAATTAACTATACTTCAGAACTGTTTTTGATACAAGATGTACGAAAATTTAGACTGTGATCTTTGTCTACCGAAGAAGATAGTATTAAATAGACCGATTTAATTCATACTAATCCCGCCAATTGTTAATATGCGCTACAACACAGCTATTTTACTTGTAAAACGGTGCAAAATGCCCGCGTGCTCTTTTCTGCCCGGTTCCACATGTTTCGTCAAACCTAAAAGCGACCAGCACACTGAAAGGACGGCTTTGTTTTCAACCTAAAAAGAATAAAATCAAAGTCACCTACCCATCTCAAGCACCATTACCTCATAATTGAGTGTGCATTTTGTGTAGTTAAGCAATCCTGTCTGTACCGTTCTCTCCATAAAATCCGTTTAGAAACGCAGACGAACGTCAGGGATACTAGCGCAAATGCAAATTTACCTCAACGGCCCTAGAGAGGCATGTTCTTGCCAATGGAACAATCCTGCGTCCATCCATCCTTACAGAAGCTCTTTAACGAATCCTGATTTATCTCCTGTCCACTTTGAAAAAGCAGGTTTTGTTCCCAAGCTGGGGTGAGACATCCCAGCGTTGCGTTAGCGCCACAGTAGCCCTTCAAGAACGTTCGCTCCCAACCAGCGCTCAGGCTACACGACGCTGGTCATGCGCGTTTTCAGCTTCTGCTCGTCATCTGTCACTTAGCACTAAAGACTCTATACGGAAGGTCCCCATTCTGCTTCGATCACTATCTTAGAAGCTAAGTAACCCATTAGTGCTTGTTCGGCTCCAGCAAGTACTGCGATACTCCAATATAGAGCAGTGATCGGTGCTCGGACTGGCATTTCGCTACCGCTCCTGCTGTTCAGGTCGTGCGGCTTGTACGGCAACCCGCACTGCTTCTACTTTTGACTGGTAGTGCATAGCCAGTTGAGCAACTTTGTTCAGGATGATATGCTCAACGTAAAGACTGGCACGGGTGGTAAGCCAATATGAGGACAAGTAAACGAGGCAAGCGGTACCAGCGATGGCGGCTGCGCCATTGGTAAAAACGGTTTCGGCGTAAAGGGCAGCGATACAGTGGACATTGTTACCAAGATGGTAAAACTGAAGGAAACAAAACGCAGATTTAAAAAGTGCTAAGCGTAATAGAGCGAGCCAGCCAGCTGATCGGAGACACGGAGACCGCATAGGGACTGCTTTTGCGGCGCCGTTATTGCTGCGGCTGCAGGCTTTGCCAGAGATCAGCGAAAAAAAAGACTTTTATTATGTATTATATCTGGGTGTATCAGTGCTCTGAGTGCTGTGGGCTGTGCAGCGCAAGTGCCACGAGGCGATCTTTTCATCCTGTTCCCAGGCGGCAGTATGGCTGGTCCGTTCAGATTCGACTGGGAACACGCGTCTGTTACAGCGAATATAGAACGATTTTGTGCAAGTAACGAACATAAACTTAGAATAGATATATAATAATATATGTCGTTCTTTGTTTGTAACGCTGATCGTGGGAAGCAGAACTCCCTTTGCTCCTATTTCTATGTCTATTTCAACTTGGGTGGGTAAATATTTATGAATGTATGTCTTTGTAAATGGTGATGACAAACGGTAAAATAAATGAGAAGATGCGTTTTACACTCTGCTTGCTGCAATAAGACTGAATAAATGACGAATCGACGCAGCGTAAAGGCAGCATGAGTATATTTCTGGAAGAAATAAACTAAAATGCAATATAGTAACTTCAACTTCCGGAATAAGTGATTTGAACCTTTGCTCTGTAAATTGATTGTGCAGATAAAGCAAACCTGAAGTTTGGAAAAATACTCATTATTTTATCTATAATGCCTGTAAATTTGATCAGTATCGTTAATAAAATTGATCGAGGCTAAATAATCGATAAAATATCGATACACAAAACCATTTTATAAGTACTAGCTTTTATTAAATCTAACTTAATAGCTTACGAGCCGACATCAGCTAATTCTTTAAGCTGATAAACATAATTTGTTATTCAACTATAGTAAATTACTTCCATACATACAATAAAGTAATTTATGCAGATTGGTTCTAAAACGGTTGGTTGAAAAAGCCCGGGCTGAGAAAAAGCTAGGTCAGTTTTTTTCATCGATATATTCTATAAAATATATATAATTAAACAATAAAAAAAAAAACTAATTATAAAAAGTTCATCTAGATCATCGGACAGGATGTTAAGCCTAATTTTATCGTTGTTGTATTATTATTGATCAGGATATTTGCCTACCTGTTAGTGTTTTTGCAAGAATCACATGTAAAATCACAAAATCAGACCGACTCACCTGCTTCTCAGTGTCCTCTCTTGCATCACTGGTCATCAACGTACCTACGTGTTTCTATTTCTAAAAAGATGCATATAGGACACTGGCGTCATTTTTCATAGGGCAAATCTTTTCCTCTCCGTTCAGCTAACCTTCTTACTATGCCCTGCTCCCATAGTTTTCCACTCCCGAGAAACATCATCTAAGGTGAATCTTTTTCAAGAAAGGCTAGTAGCAGGCTACTAGTTCGTACCTAGCCGGCCGCGGCTTGTTTTGCCACTTATTTCGCCTGCTTATTCGCTTGTCCGGTCAGCGGCTGGTCTTCGGATTGCCTGCTGATGATGGGCTGTCAACTGTTCTTTGTCGCGAACACTGCGTTCGTGTAGAGTCTCTGCTAGCTGGAACTCGGGCGGTGGGCGAAGGATCGTTAGCGATGGATCGGTCGGTACTTTGGATCCCGCGACAGTAGGGGACACCCGTTAATTCAAGGCTTCATGCGATAATATCATTAAGCCCATCAGCCCTCGCAGCAGCCGCGGCACTGCCTAAAGACGGGCAACGGTGATGGCGGCCCCAACCGCGGTGGTTGTTCTGCAATATGAATCTACACCGGCCGTTTTTGCTAGCCAGGACTGAAGGCAGTGGTAGTACAGGCGATGGATGGAAGAAGGACAAGCTGATCATGGTCTAGCCTGGCGTACGTTTGTGCCGCCAACGGCAAATTCGTCGCAGCCTGTTTTAACTGTAATGCTATGGTATAGGAGCTATATATCTTTGGGACAGCAGAGCGTCTGAGCCCAAAGAAGCTTGCCATGGAACTGGCCGTAATCTAATGCTGCGTATAAGGGTTACGAAAGGGGGTGAATGATAAGGTGACGGAAGGATAGCCAACGTTAGTGTGCAGGTCGAAAATCCGATGCAAGAAGAGAACCGTTTTCTAGCCGAAACGCAGCGTGGCGAAAAGCGGGTAGGCTGATGATCGACTTCATAACAGAGTGCCAGCGAGGGCCGGTTTACCATGGAGTCACCTCCATGAGGCACATGGTTGAATCCCTACATGTATTGTAGGTGTATTTGATGAAGGGCGCGGCTTCCCTGTAAGCCCATCACCGTGATATGACACTTCAGAAGCTTCAGACAGTTGTTTCCCATCCAGTCGATGAACATTGTACCGTCCTAGCACGGACCTCACGTATTTGGCAGAGGTCCTAAGCAGAAGGTAGATTTATCAATTACTTCCTCAGTCAAGGTCGAAACCAGGTCGAGAAGAGTTTTGCATCTCCTACTATGATATATTCCTAACAACCTTGGAAATAATATACCCGTTAATTTAATCTTCTTTTCGTAAACCACCTTAGTTCACACAGTCATGCCATCTTTATGGTTGGTGCATATAATACTAACAAACGATTAAATAAACGAATCGTCAGTTCAAGATAAAGCAGAGCCATAATCTAGGTAGCCAGGTTCGCGCTCGGCACGTACCTGCTGTAAACGTAATGAGCAGGACACTTAATTTGGTGAAACGAAGATCGGCAGGCGGGGATGAACAGCGCCTGCCTGGGATGCAAATATACGCTGCAAACTGTTGTACCGTGCTGGTTTTCTGTTCAACCCACGAAGGCCTTTGAATGAGGGGAAGGCTCCTTTAGCTGTGGTCATCATGCCCTGTGCCAGCCTCCCAACAATTTATCACTTGTCTGCCTGTACAGCCGAACCCTACAGTGAAGCCTTGTTCAGCGACCCGCCATCACCCCTGCTATCCCGTGAAAAGGTAACCACAACTAAATCCGCCAAAGATTTCGACGATTAAGCCCTCATTTTGAAACGAAGGATGAACGAGGGTGGTAACCGTACTGGTCGTACACTGGTTGTATCACATGATTGCACACAGTCAAATGGAGCTAGCGAGTCAAAACAACCCAACTAACTTTACCTAAAAGTTCTCGGTTGAGTTTGTTGCAGGAAAGTTTCCCTCTGGGAAGGCAATGTGAGCTTTGTGCTTCAGATATGTGCCTTATAGTGTGTTCCCTTCTGCCTATGGCATGGCTGCTACCGCAGCGACACAGTATAAAGTTGTAGAACTGGAACGGCCGACCTGGAGACACAAAAGTGAAGAGCCGTAAGCCGATCTACCGTTTGTGAGACAGACCTCCAGCTGCGTTCGAAAGGGCAGCCTTTCGTTCTCGTTATGTGGAACCAGCGTGGGGCTGAAGTAATTTAGCGTACACTTTGCGTGATGAAGAGTCGGGACTGCCCTTTTCGGTTTGTCTAACTTTGCCTTCAATTCAAGTGCGGATTGTTCCTTTGCCATTTAAGAGATTGCCAAGACGATTGTGGTGTGTATTTTTGTGTGAACGATTTTGTTGCCTAAAACCACACTCGAATTCGATAGGTACCTGGTTGGGCAGAGTTAATAGTCACTTGGAGAGTCAGCTATTTTTTGGTTCTGAACATAGTAGGAGGACTTTTGCTGCCTTTAATAGGTGCTAATGGTATCATTTAATCGAGCGATCAGATACCTCACAAGCAAGTGATTTGATAAATGCCATCTCACTCATGAGGGCATACATTTACAATTGTAAAATAAGTAATATCGATTCCGGCAAAAAGGCATATCATTTAGTAAAGAAGTAGTAATTATTATTACTATTTCTATTATTATATAAAAGCTTATTTTCTTATAAGTCTACCCGCGACCAAGAGAACTGTGTCAGTTCGGTACTGTATCTTTGACTACCCATCAGTAATTTTGCCTTGAGCAGAAAAAATTCGATGACGAAAAAGCTGTCTGGGGGTTGGCGAGGTCGATACTCTCGTTTATCTTATATGTCGCGTGCATAAATAGACAAATGGCAAGCTAACGTGTTTCACCCCCTCCACCCCCCATTCAGTAAAGTATAATAGAATATCGTATAGAAAGAACCGCCTCTTTGTCGTAAGAGAGTTTTCAGCTAACGAAACCAATTGTCAAGACTCGAGGATAACAGCTGCTTCGAGCAGGCTGCCGGAGAGATATTAATAAATTCATGTTGCCAAATCCACAGTTATTTTGTTAGCGGATGAAGGCAGAGGTAAACTTTTCCTTGTGCCGGCGTAGCGGAGGCAATGGCTAAACACATAACGTAGTAAAAACCGTTTAAGGGTTAGAAAAGACACTGGTTCGAAAAGGTTCGCTTGTTAAATCCAATTTAAACAGCTCGGGATTGTTTATAGAGAGACTACATATGAAAATATCTGTAAAAAGGCCGGTGTTTCACTAAAGAGATTAGAAAGTCATGAAATTAATAATTTACAGCAGCTCACCAACAAAACATAATTCGCAAAGCGGAAAGAATTAATTGTGTGACTTGTGGCTAACGGGGTAAAACGTCAATTGGCCAAAAAAATGCTAAGTAATCGTAAACAATCTAGCTACAGTCCAGGACAACAGGAACCAAATTAAGGACTCCAAGCAGACGTCGCAAAAATCAGGAACTGCCGATGGTTTCACCACAAAGGAACCACTTCGGGACAGCCTTGATCCTCTGTGTTTCACTAGCAATGTTGTTCTCAGCGATATATTAACGTATGCCTTACACAAGAACGAGGCATATCTGTTACTTCGACCATTATTCATAGTTCAACTATTGTTAAATTAGACTTGTCAAAAAACTATGTAACGATAAGAAAAATTTTGCCGGTGCTGCAAAAGAAAAAAAATACCTAAATTAATCGAATTTTTCTTGCAGGAAAAAAATAATTTCGCGTACATGGCTAGAGTAATACAATTCTGAACTAATTTAGAGCATAGCGAAGTAATATTCAGAATTACTCCGGCCATAACCAATCATATCATTACAATAAACAAAAGTAGTATAAGCACAATAAATAATTAAAAAAGAATGATCCTCACCTAGAATCACGTGAGCGCTATATAGCTATTCATTATTTTCGTTTCCTCTACTATTAGTAAGAAACATTGTAGCAAGACAGGGACTCTTTACTTCATCAATGGGCGTGCTCCTTTAATCTTGAAAATGTCTTCAGTTCTTCATTTTAAAAGCTAAACGATTACAAATGAAGTAATGAGTGAAGTTATTGGAAACTATTTCTATGAACGTTTAGTAATTAGGGACTGTCAAATCAGATGATAGTAATCATTATTTCCCTATTACTGACGTGTTGCAAGTTTACTCACAACGAGACCAAGTTTTAACTTTTAAACATAACTGTCTAGTTGAATTACGTACCTAAGACTTTTTTAGAATGCTACTCTACGCCTTAACACTTAATGTTATGTCCTAACGCTATTTGTAATTAGGCCTAGAGGGTGGTCAGTATTGGTGACCTTATTGATGTACATTTTGTTTGTAGTTTTACGAATCTTCAAGAATAACGGTATCGCAAGTCTGTCATATGTATAAAATATTAGTCCGAGTAATAACATAACTTGTGTAGGAAGATCGAATCTACCGATATAATTTTATTCAAATAGAAAGAATTATATCCGTCATCAGCTTTAACGGAACCCAAACTGGAGCCAAATTGAGCCTGATAATGGGATGTAATAGCAGAGTAGTTTGGCAAAAGCTACACAACGAAGCCTTCAAGTACTTCACAAAATGCCTCCAATCATTCCTTGCATTTAGACTCACTCACGAAAAGCGAGTGACGAGCGTTCACGAAACGAATAGAATTTTTGCGAAAACAAATACGCATTGCCTTTCATTAGTATTATAAGAGTTATGTTTGATTTAAATATCTCTGCTGGCTACCAGTGCCTAGGTAGGGTCTTACATCAATGCGATTAACAAATAATGCTTCTCTAAAAACTGTATATCGGTACAATTGGACTGACGTCTGAATGGGGAAAATCCTGTATCGGAAAGCCAGTCCTCATAGACCATTACGGCTAACAATATGGAGGTTGCATTGGTTAATCGATAGTTGATTAATCACCATAGAGTTAACTTCAGAGCAGACCTTAGCCACGTTTCGTATGGATATGTTCATAGGCTGTCTGGCAAGCCTACTAGGCCTTATCTTGTGCTTAAACCCAAGTCTATGAGTAGGCTTCGGATAGAGAATCCTAGTCTAGTTAGCAAATACGAGTCGAATCAGTTATTCTTTACCGGTATTCACTTGTTTTTTAATCAAAATCTAAGTTGCGTAAAAAAATATTTGCCCACACTGTGCATAGGTGCATCCCTGTATATGCCCAGCAAGGGTTACATCACCAAAGTTTCTATGGCCATTGTAGATCTACTCGGAACGCGGGTATATTAAGCTAGCATAGTTGTATTATTTACAACATTACGACTTCAGCTAAATTTAAGCCGTTTTAATTTATTAAAATTCATCATGACCACCACAAGGGTCGAGGATAGTTCTATACACCTTCCGAAAGCATTAACATGCAATAATAATAACAAAAAATATGCCACAAAACAGCCATATGTCACATACCATTCATCGGTGAAGATCTGGGCAACACGTACCCAGGATAGCTTCAGATCCACGTTTTCAAAATGAGTTCCCAAGGAAGCATTTTGTTGTAAACGCGCATCTCTGCAAATGGCGCCAGATGGCCTAAAGAAAATTGGTTTGTCCTACAGCTGAGCAAATGGCATACAAGCAGACGCTTTATGAACGACCAAATGTAAAGGCGATGGTCTTTCCCAAATTGGCCTGGATTGTCGAAGAAAGCGCTTTGGTGGGGAGTGTCTAAAAAGTGCTATTCGCCTTCGTAATAGCGCAGTGGTTGGCGAGTGTGCTTTCTAAGCACAAGGACACACGCTGGTCAAGGTTCGAAACCGTGCGTAGTCGCAATTCGTTTCTTGTCAGGAGCCAGGTGCCTAAAGGGGTGCCGAAAAGCCTAAATATCATACGTGAAACACACAGATGGCAATCAACTACCTTTCACTGGTCGTCTACAATTGTTTTTCTTTTTTTTCTGACAGCGACATACGAGCCCGGGATCATTTGCCTTCCTGCAACTGCATCCTCCTTGCCAACTGCATATCGTTGTAGAGTATTGCAATAATCTAAATGTCCACGCACTGCATTTGTATGACGGTATTTGCAATAACAAGTAGATTATCACATTACGTGGTCGTCTGCATTTAGTAACGTTTTCAGAAGGACACTACGTCTGTATGTGCTTTCGTCTGCATGAGGTAAAATTCTCGCTGCACTGTTTAAATGGGCCGTATCAGACGTCTAGTAGATTTTTTTTAAAAGACCACTATAGTATACTATATCAATATGTGACAGACGCTGACCAGATTTATTTAGGATATATGTGTAATCCAACAGCCCACGATGAATTAGTAAACATCTGACATCTGAATTATATGTAAAAGGAAAGAACACGCGTTTCTTTTTATCTGCACGATACAATATCACAAATCGAAAACAGTCGGTTGAAAGCATCTAGTTGGCCGGACTGACGTTCTCTTCTCGCCTTTTTGGTCCTGATGTATTATATTCTGGTTATACAATATGACACTTCTCGTGTTTAAGTAGGACATACAAACAGTGGTGAATAAACCATAGTTACTATATGTATGCGAGGTAATCGTGAGTGTTCAGTATCCAGCAGCGAAAAAAAGGCCATGATAATACTGCGTTTTTTGCCGTTGTATCAAAAGAAGTTCGAACATATCTCCATTTCAAGTTTACGCTAACAGACACCCCTTTAACTTAGTTAGCTTAGTTTATCTTTTTCTTATAATATAAATCAACTGCTGAGTGTTAATCATTGTTAAGTTAGCTATTGGAACAAAGCTACTCTAGTAATGGTATAGACGTAGTCTAGTAATAATAGTTTTCTGTTGAATAGATATAATCTTAATACGTGGCGCAAGAAGTGATAGTTTTTTTTGCCATATTTATTTGATATTTGATAATTTTTCTTATTCCTATATTATGCATGGTTCGGGAGGTGTTCTTCAATGACTTTGGTAGAGTCTGCTGCTACCTAGACATACTTCAATATTATCTCCTAGTGCCACAGAGCAGTGCTGGGTCGATAATCCTTCAAACCCAAAACGAAGGATCATTACTGCCACACAACGACTGAATGTTCTATCTCTATTAGGTATTTGTGAGCACGAAGCGACTGACTCAAGTAAACTACTTTAGAATAAAGTTAAAATTTTCACGCAGTTAAAAAACACGCACAAAACTAATTTTTTTTTTAATTGTTTGAGCTGGAAAATTAAAGAACAACTTTTATAGGGAGAAAGAGTGCTCATTACAATAGCGTACTAAAAGTATACATTAACAAGTCACTTGACTAGTTATTACCCAAACATTAATTAAAAGGCCACTTGAGCACTTCGATTGGTTCGACCTAAAGTATCGTACTATCATTTTCGCAAAGACTGGTACTCTACCGTTTATTAAGCTCCAACGAGCCTTCGTAAATAACTTGCTGATCAAAATCCGTTATGTCAACGAAAACACGGCGGCGCACAGAAGCGCGAGATTCAATTTTTCTATCAGCGAGCAATTGCAGGCCTTACTAAGAGACGTATTTCGGTAGTGGCACCTTGTCGCATGCGTTATTGGTACGCGTTCAATGCTATTTATCTTGCACGCATTTTGGGGCTTTGCTTCCTTATTCTACACGTATATTTCTTCTATAGGGTGTTTTTGTCCTAATACCGATCTATTTGATCGGTCGTTAGTTTTCGTGTTAAAAAATAGGAGCGGTTCCCAGCAGAAAACAAAGGACCTTATATACGCAATATGCATACCATAAAATGTATTATTGGCTGCCATTTGTTAATGTTTCGTAAGGCGCACGGTGAGACAGTGGCAAGAAAGTCAGTCCAAAATAAAAACAATAGTAACAGTTCTATATATATAATCCAATAGGATCGTTCAGGGCATGTGTCACAAGGTAATCCTCAATCAATCCGTATCGGATACGCATTAATGTGATGGTAAGCCGTAGCTAAAAAAAAATCATTCAGACATGCTTTTGTGTACCGTCTGCGTTACATTATATAGGCATTATATATGCATTATATATGCATGGTCAACTGACGAGGGCCAAAAATTAGTAAAGGATCAATTAACCAAGTAATGTGAAATCCGCGCGGTTCAACAGATAGGTTATTGACTGACAAAATAAAGTCACTTATTTATCCGCACCAGGTTTGTATTGTCATATCGAAAAGGAAGTAGGCACGTAGAGTTTATTCCTTTTTCAGTTATTATTGCCCTTTTGCGGGTACGCCTGAGTGGATGAGGTCCTACTAGGTCTAACACAATGGGTTAGCACTAACGAATATATCTTGCATAGGTGACCAACAAATTATTGTTGACAATTGTAATTGTATAAATGATGGTTATTAGAAAATAGCTAAGGTCGTCATTTTTTACTATAAAGTTGTACAAGCAATACCCCTAGGGAAGCCTTCAGAGTCAGTCTTGACGGTATTTCGAAAAAGTTTTCCATTGGGCGCATTGTATTGAAAGATTTTTGTTTTTTCTAATGCCACATGTTTTCACCTCGCAATCCTCCGGCTTCATTGTTTGGCAATCATTTTCTCGTTCGTTCGTTCGTTCGTTCGTTCGTTGGCGTTTGTACGATAGGTAACTAGAATCCGCGTATTGCACAGTTAATCCAGAAGTAGAATTATAAAACCATCTGTACTCAGAAATATGTGAGTCACAGCAAAGAGACGCATTTAGTTAACGTAGTTACCACAATTAACGTCGTGGATGTGGCAATAGGCCAACGAATTCAAAAAAACAACATAGTAGGCTCTATGAACTTTAGGACCAATTGTGACTAATATTTAGGCTCCAGAAAAACTTTCAGCTCTAAATTTTGTTATTAATAGACAGCACACAAGATATCCGCCAACGATAGCCTAAACAGACCAAATTACCCAGGAGACTTAGCAATGATTCAACACCATTTCAGTCCTCTGTATCGGCTGCCTTGTATAGTGAGAGCTGTTCGTGAATGCTGGAAAACTTCTGCTCCATACTGACAAGGTATACCCGATCCAACAGTACTTAGGCGCCCGAAATAAATGTCGAACGTCTGCACAACGATCGTCACGAATTATTGACGAAGAGTCGAAGAAACAATTGCAAACGTCTACGGCTTTTTTAGGGAAAATGAGCTGACAACTTAAATCAACGATTTGATCGACTTATTCTATACGCTTGTCCTGACAATCACATAATATTTTAAAATAAAACGACCTTTTTTGTTGGGTATAAGGGTTTAACATAGTTGGCAGTCGGTCTCGGATGGAAGGCACGGAATTTTCCAAGACCTAAAACTGACATACGTTTCAACTCACTGCGTCGTCAAAGGGTTCGCAGGCCCACAGAAAAAAAGCCAGGCAAATATTGGGCCTTAACATATCCACGTATTATGCATGGAGTCTATATATGAAACATTCAGGGAAACTGAACAGTTACTAGAAAGGAATAGTCGCTTGCAGGCATTACATTATAGTCTATAAAGTAGTAATCATTTTAAATGATAACGATAACCTTGCAAGAAGGTGTCTCAGCAGCATCTCCAAACCACGAGCTCTCAACCTCTCCAGTTAACAAGGCACTGTCGAGTGGGAGGGGAAAATAGGACAACGTAACGCGAATGTTTGTTTCAATAGGAACCAGTGAATGTCCTCGTTTGTGAAGCGTTTGTGTACTGCATGTGCTATAAAAAAGCATAGAAATTAGGTTATAATGTGACGTTCCTAGACCCAAAAATGCTGACGCGCAGTCTAAAAGTTGTTTTGAAGGAAATTGTTTAAAAGAAATTACCACTTTTTTTTTTGATGCCAGACTCACAATATGATAAGGATATGCGACACGATGTAACTGAGCTGAAAGGAAGACATTTTTAACTGAGCTTTACTGGTTTTGGATGTAAGGTAACGGGGACAGTTTTTTTTACATGATATCTTCAGACCATATCTACTCCGAACCCAGGGACCCAAAGGGTTGCACGATGTGAAATGTAATGAGTACACTGGGCTTCTTGTTATTAGTATAAATATTAGACGCTATTTACGGAATCGCAAAACGATATGACAAATACCATTAGAAGTAAACTTGGGCAATAAACTACTTTCAATTAATTCTTTAGCATTATTTACTAGGGAAGTACTTACCAAGAAGCTGACAACTAAAAAACATCAAAGAGGTTTATAAATAATGATAGCGATTATGCCGATAAGCCAATGATAATTCGGAAATTACTACTAAATAATCCTGATAGAGATAAAGCTCAGCTTATTCGATAAAAATAGCTCGAGCGAAGTTTGGTGGGTTTAATTTAGAAGAGGGAAACGTTTATTGAGGAAAGTGTTTATCAGATACCGATACTGCAACTGTTTTAAAAGCACAAGTTTTTTATTATATTTATGATCGCACCTCGACTACCAATTATCCAAAACTAATCCTTTGAAGACTTTAGTTCTGCCTGTATGTAAGTTAGAATTTCCTCGAAGCATGCCAATTTATTCGGCTGTTTTTTTTACCATTGAGCAGATTCAACAGCGGCATGATCCACGCACCTGTATCATTCTACGATCCTTATGAAACCCAAAAGGATCATATCGGCTCTCCACTTCAAGTACGCTACGCATTGGTTTGAACTCAATTTGAAATTTTCTTCGTTAACGTAAATTTCAAGACGCAAACTTTTCATTTGAATGGTTTTTACCCTTTGTTGCTCGCCTTACCGCTCAGCAATTCGCCAACCCCGGGTTTACTAGCCCTCATCGTAGCACGACGTTTTCCCACGAGACTCGTGGCTTTCGTGGAGTAGCACTGGAAGTCGATCTTCCTATTTCAAATCTGTCACGAATATTGCTGTTGAGCATATTGCTTAGTTCGTGCGAGTTTTAGAGGGACTTCTAAGAATTCATAAAACTTTCAACGATATTCTATTAAGTCTAAATTAAAATTAATTTTAAACATGCGCATCCTATACGCAGTTAAAATGATCCATCAAAGCCTAAATAAGCTCGCCGTATATATTCAGTTGTCCGGGGCTACTTAGCAGATCAAGGACTTGAGTAACCCTTGAACCATAGAAGGCAGAATGCAGATTTTGTCCGCATTAGCTCTTATCTACTATTCACGCATTAGGATCGGTCACACAGTTTTGTCAAGATATTTGGGATTTACCTTGCCGCACCCAATCTTGGGATCGTTGTCTTGCTAAAGAGGATCGAGAGCAAAATTCGCTAAGATGCGTACCGCCTTTTTTAAGGGATGGAGGAAACCTAACGTTGGAGAATGTGGGGGCTATGACTGTTACTCTTGTGATTTTGTCTAATTTAATTTAGGTCATGAATGAACCGCGACGACGAGATCGTGCATTGTTGTCAAATTACCACAGTATGTTCCATCGTCTGCTGCACCGGCTCTTCAAAAAGAAGGCATCACTGACCGCTTCGATTCGGACATTATATCGCAACAACAAACGCCTTTAATAAATGTACTCGGGCTTTAATTTCGCCCGATACTGGCACGTCACTTAGGTCAAAATCTCCTGCTAGATATTATGCCTTTATCTGATTATTCTTTAGTAGAAAGTAGAGGCTAATCTGTGTTTAGCCTATGGCACGTATTTGGTCGTACACATTGTTTCCGAAGTTCACCCCACATCCTTCCGACTGTCCTGGGCTCAATTTGTGAGAAACATGCTTCTGTGTTCATCACCAGTATTTTTATTATCAGAATTATATACATGTGTGTGTGTGTATATATATAAACACGTGCTCTGCGTCTGCGAGACGACGGTGAGCGCACTATCCAGTTCCTGCTTTGCCCAAAAGCCTCCGTAATCAGTGTAATTTGCTTTTCCGTGTGAGGTTTTAAGCTGTAATTATCTCCTATGCGGTCTTCAATCTTCCAATTTAAGTTTTTGACATAATCGCTGTTCTCTCGCTGAAAACCTGCTTGCTTAGTATGTTTTTTTAATTTTACATGAAGAGCTGTTATTTTTATAAAATAAACACCTAATTACTGAGCATAAATGATTAGCATTATTAGGCACAATATATTTGTCCTTAAAATCGTTATCCTCCTTCGATATCGATCACGTTATAGCTGTTGATTAGCAAAGATGTACGTATATATATGCGACATTTCGTCTGCCAATAGCACTTAGTTTAAAGATTATTCAATATTTTCGGTAATTCAAAATTTCTCCAAACAAACTAACACTGATGTTTAATGCTCCTGTTTAAGCAAGTAATGCGCCTGCACACACCTCGTTCTTCACCTTTGTGTAGATTTTTTTAAAAATTTCGCACAACATTCACTATATTTTTTTCTGAACTCAGAGTGCTTTGTTGTACCTAGCAGTCTTTAGTAATATTTAACACGAGTGCAATGAGAAAGGCTACTTGTCTTGGCCTCATTATACGACTTTTATCGTACTAATCAATTGCGTTGTAACTAATTTTGTTGCATAAAACCCGAGTACCACACTTCAAATTTTCACGCGAGAAACGATACCCACTGTAACATATACAAATGATCTTCAGATCTCGCTTGGCGTGAATATACAAGGCTCGAAAAACGTCAGTTAATAAGAGAAATCAACGGTATTATAGAATTGAACATAAACTTGGGATTATGAGCACAAGTTGAGAAGGTATCGTTCATAGTAGCTTAAGCCTGACTCATAAATCAATCTTTCGCGGTTATAGTTATTGCCAATTATTTGATTCAGAATGTATTACTTAGTGATATAAAATACTTCCGTGTTTTTTTCACTGTATCATGTGATACGTCTCGACTATTACTGAATTTTCTCAAACTACGAGTTTCCTCGCGTGTTCATAAACACTCACCTATTTAATCCTAAAAATACTTTTTTACAATAAAGTAATTCTGCTTTTAACAGAATTCGCGCCACGACGGTACTTTTTTCTTTTCATTTACATCAGTGATTCAACAGAAGCAGCTGAGCTCTAGTTCATCAGTTCTAGCTAACTATGTTATTTAATACGAATTGATTAGCAGTTGCACAGCTCATCTTGCTCTATCTTATACTGTCAGCTGTCGTCTATCAACTATCAAGGATAGAAAGACTCTTCCGACCCGGGCATAATGGTTGGTTGAGGAGGGCCTTGGCGTGCATTATTTCCAGGTGTAGTTGCTGAAGTCCTCATTGTGGCTTTTCGTTGTTGTTACCGTCTTCATCGTCGTTGCCCGACGTCTCTTTCCCCGATTCTCGTGTTTCATTCTCGTCTACTAGCCGTCCAGCGCTGGTTGGCACTTATCAATCACCTCCACGACAGCTGGCACACTGAGCGGCCCGGTGCTCTGTACGGGCGCTTTTTCGCTCACTGTCCTACACGGCCTGTTTCGTTAAAGCCCTATTCTCAATTGTCTTCTAGAAATCTTGGCCACTCTCCCTTTTGTCGTTCAGTAGCTTTTTTACTTCATACTCACTGCCTTTTTCCCTTATCCTTTACCATCTTCGCTGCTCAGTTTACTTTCGTCTCTCACATTGACCACGATGACAATGATTGTTACGACCACTAGGAAAAGTACGCGATTTGTGGGGCACGCACGTCCTTATTTCATGCATAGACGCGCCGACCACAGGCCGTGCTCACTACTACCACTCTGTCAGCAGTAATAGCACTAACAGGTTCCTGCGGGTCTACTAGGTGCTATATTACGTTACTCTGATAGTTTTTTCACCGATGGCGTTACTCGCTTGGCCGACAGTGGCCATTCGGCGTCCCGACAACTGCGACGGTAGTGACACCGTTTTGCATTGGCAGCAGCTGACACATCCCTCCGACCATTCCCGTCGTCTTACTGGTTATTGCCCGATCGCCTTTACGTCAGCCAAGGCTCAGTTACTTTCCATGCCCCCGTCTAGCCCTCGGTCCACACTGTTCCGTTCAGTGTCTTTGCTTGCTGGGTTCTTGCCCCAGTCAACGTTGTATCAGTTCGGTCCTCCGCTGGTGCTCCTTCTTTTCCCTCGGACTGCAGCCTTGCCCAGATTTGCCCCACTACACCACCCCGTTCAGTTCTAGCGGTTAGCTGTGCATCGTTCCAGGCGTCATTGGCCTATCCTTCCTCCTTTCACTCTTTTACCCCCTCGCCCTCGCTGTCCTTCATTCCCTGTTTCTGCTAAAGGCGGCCGCCGCTGCCCCTGTGACCCTCTCTCAGCTTTTCTCTCACTCATTGTATCACCAGCCTCTCCACTATTTCCTCCCATGTAGACATTCTTTTTCGATACTCGTATACTTTCTTTCGCCAAATATTTAATTCTCTCCCTCAATTTTCTGTCGTTTTCTCCGTCTTCCCTTTCCCACGTTTTCTACACTACCATTGTTTCCTTTTCCTGCATTTTCCATTGCTCGCCTTACTCCGCAGCCTGGCATAGACCGCAGGGCCGCATCTGTCTGACTGCTATTCGGCCGCCAGGATACTCGCCGTTTGGCGGAAACAACCGGGGTTAGCATGGAGGTGAGCGGCAAGCAAATGGCGAGAGTCCACCTAGCAAAGGATCTAGCAAAAGGGAACCAACTCAGTGTCAAGTTGCCATTGCGGTTACTAACGCCAGCGAAAAGTTGGCATTACCTCGTTGGGCAGCACCCCTGCAGTTATCGTCTCTCTCTCTTTCTCTCTCAGGCGTCAACTCGCCGAAAACAACTGGTATTTTCCTGGTGAGGTCTGAACAACGAAGCCAACGGCAATGCAGACGACCGCCAGATGTAAACGATCAGCTGAAAAAGACCACGAAGAAAAAACGAAGCAAGTACAACGTCAACTCGTAGTAGTTTCAGCAGTGGGCCGAGTGTAAACCAAAGTAGGAGCGGCAGCAATAAGGGAGAACAAACCAATGGCCGAAAGTGAATTCTAATGACAACAAGGACGAAACAGCTTCTGCTGCTGAGTAAAAAACAACGACACAAGCCAAGTCGACGAGTAGCAGCAGGACGACGATGAGGCCTATAATAGCGTGCTAGCAGGCCAACGACGTCGATTAAGAGCCCAGGCAAAGAGTAACATCTTTTACTCGCAGATACGAGACGCAAAGAAGGGAAGAAGCTCGGAAAGGTCAGAGAAGTAACTATGGACTCAAAAAGAGGTGGACGTCGAGGCCGATATGGGAGACCGGGCTGGCCATTCGGGCTTCAGAAAAGCAGCAAAGGGTCAAACGGACTAGAATAGAGAAAAGGGAGTTATGACAAGACACTGAGAAAATGGCTAGCAGTCACGATTGCGGATTAGCAGGTGCTATTGGTTATGGCACAGAAGGCGACGCGGCACCAACAGTAGCTGGCAGGGCGTGAGCACCGACAAAGCAGTCAATAAAACAGACGTTAGGTATGAGATCGGCGACGCTTCTGTTTGTTGATGTTGCTTTGGCGCCTTTGTTGCTAGCTATTAGTAAGGAACTTCCGATAACCTAAAATAATAGTACAAGGGAATATCAGCGATTTACGCTCATATGTCTGTTACATCTACTTAAGTGTACACTCTAGAAACAATGTACAGTTAGAAATTAAAGAGCGTTTCTACGGTTTTGCACACTAATTTCACTTATTTAATAGTCGTCATTTAGCATATCTCTGAAATGATGACAGCGGTATCCATGACTTGTTTATTAAAACGTAATCCGAATCTTCGTCTGAATCAGTGGAATTTTAGGTTAGCATTAGTTCAATTTGGTTATGAGCTTTGTCGGCCTGCCGGGTCCCGTCCTGACACATTGACTGTTTACCCTTACTCATTATTTCCTATTTCGAAAAATCCGAATATCCAAAATGCCGCCGAGGAAACCCTGCTGAAGCAACCTTCGATCTCTTATCCTTTTATGCATTGGAGGCGACTTTTGAGTGTGATGTTTCGACGCAAGCGGCGGTGGAGCGACGGTCGTGGTTATGCGCACAAAATCCACAGAAGGCTGCTTCTTCGTAACGTTCTCCTGTCCTGTTTTGGTACCGTCCCATTCCCTGTCGCTCAACTCTTATATTCCCTAGCCTTAGCCCAATCGTGCTTGACTATTCGTCTGTTAAAGCCACAGTCTTCTTCTAGAGGTCCGGCGGCGCCTGTAGAAAAGAAGGCTTGTACGTCTTACTTGGGGCATCGGCAGCATCAGCGGAAGCTTTTTTGGCTCTCACAACTCCAGTGTCGCTTGCCGATCGACGATGGGTGATGTGTAACAGACATAGAAGTGCTTGGAAAAGCTACACGATGTACGTAGAGCCCTTTGCCTTTGCCCATCTAGACCCTACTGCGTTCCCTTTCCCCCATGATGAGGTACGGATTTAAGGGTTCGAAGGGACGACAGTTTGCTCATGCGCCGATGACTTGGCGGACTCTACGAAAAGGCTGCCGCTCGCCGCTTGGCGGAGCCTTGCCCGCGGCTCAGCCGACGCTGGTCGCCACCAGCAGCGCCCTCGTCTGCTAGCGTGCAAGATCGTTCAGTCAACTTGTTTCCTCTTTGCCCCATCGGTTTCACGGCATCGCATCTTCTCAGCACTTCCAACGAGCGACGCGCGTCTTCTAGCTGAGTGAGGCTAGTGAGATCACTGGCAACGATGACGAGAACTTTACCGATATGATAGCGTCGCTCACATGAGTAGGTACAAACCATGGTCATGAGGAAGGTTCAGTGCCCGGAGCTTTGTCCTCTGAGCGCTCTCCTCTACACATCAGCATGAACCCTGGAGAGGACGAACGGAAAACGAGAGAAATAATGGCAGAGAATTGGAACCAACGTATAGACCGCTAATGCTGACGCCGCTCCCGCTGCTTCTCCTCCTGATGCTGACGCCAGCTGGCCGGCTGGTCGGCTGACTGAGTGACGGCTCATTCTTCGTGTAAGCCTCTATTCCAACCGGTGCTCGTGTTCCTTGGAGCTGCTGTCTCTGTTCCTGATACCGGAGCTCCCTACGACCGAAGGAGTGGAAGAGCTCCGCTAACGGGAAAACCAGAGATGGAAGCAGACATAAGAACGAAGAAGAGAGGGAAAAAGGAAAAAGCAAACATATAACTACGACCGTAGCGCCCTTACGTCTGACGAGAAGGCTTTTGTAGGAACTTCTCCAGTTTTCCTCCGGCTGCTCCTCCAGGGCCTTGGTTGTCGGTCCTACCGCCGCCGGTGTTCCTTTTCAGTTTGTGTCTCGTAGGGTCTATCTACGTTTCTATGTCTTTCACTAGCTGTGTCTCCAGTTCTCTTCCTCTCGCAAGGTCTTAGCTCTCCGAGTTTTTTTCGATTCTCCGTGCCGCGTGCGCCCGATGGTGATGTCGCTAGCGGCAAAGGAAGCAGCACTAGCACTGCTGAATCGGTGCGCGAAGAAACAGCGTTTGTCTGTCTGGCTGAGTGCAGTGTCGGCTGCTGCCGCCTGACTGCATGAAGCTGCTAGTGCTCAGTTTCATAGGCTCGGTTCGTTCCTTCCCTCGCTCTGTCGGTCGGTGCTTACTCGTTGTGTGCTCCAGAACCCGTTCTCCAATACCCGCTGTGTTCCTTGGCCCGTTTCATTCGAACTGGCTGTGTAAGCAGTGTATTTGTCTTTTTGTTCGTGGGCCTCAGTGTCGGTTGCTGCTTTGCCTTCCGCACGCCGAGAACGTGGTTGAAGAACGCGCGCAGCTTGCTAGTCACCGTCGAGCAAAGTAACTGACTTAGTTAGCCAGTGAGTGACTATGTGTATGCGGGTGTAAATGTGTGTCGAACGCTGGCTGTGTGTCCATGAGTATCAGGCTATCTAGCTAGCTGGCAAATGGGTGAGAGCAGACGAGAGCTCGCATGCGTGTGTGTCAGAGAGAGCGGAACGGTTATACGAGTGGCCTGGGGGCGATTGTAGAGGGCGCTGCTAGATCGAGCACTCGCCCTCGCCGGCGAGTGGCGCCGCCTTGCGGACACTAAATGTGTCACCTAGGCGCCGCCGTCGGACTCGATAACAGAGAGCGTGTAGTCCTGTCCCAGTCTAGTTGTGTAGACGACAGCAGCAGGCTGCGAGGTAGTGCCAGTGCCCCCATACACAGGCATAGAGGAAGGAGCTGTGCTGTCAGCCAGTACCGATCGAGAGAGCGAAGCCAAGAAAGAGCTGTGAGGAGGGAAGACACCGAAAAAAAAAGAAAAAAGTCAACAACGACGAAGACGTCGGCGACGGCTTGAGTGTGAGAAGAGCGAGAGGTGAAAAAAGGAAAAAATTACATTGGCGATATATCAATGTGTGACAAAGGATCGCGCGCGGAATAAGCGAAACGGCCGGCAAGCACAAATCATCAACGCAGATATTAAATGAGAATAAACATAGTGTTAAATCTGAAAACGTCAAAAAACAGAAAGAAGCTTTGAATCGAATCAAATTTTGGTGCTCGACGACGCTCCGTGCCTCTGTCCTCTAAGCTACTGCTGTTCGTGTCTCAGATCTTCTTCTACTACTGCAGCGATTTTATCCATTATATCGTAATAATATCGCGTCGTAAACCTACAATCAATGAAGAAAGCAGTCAATCAGTGAGTCGTTATTAGCAAAGAGTAATAGTAACCAGAATGGTATAATTTGTTCTTGTTTGTAAGCCAGTCAGTCCGTTTCACTGTTGTTACTGTTCGATCAACAACGAGATCGAAACGCATTCAAGCTACCAATTAGTCTTTCTCTATTAGCGGAAGAAATCCAAATCTTCTAAGCTTAACGAAATTATTCTTTCATCTTCTCATCTGATTGTCAGCAATTCGTATCGACGTGTAAAAAAGCGCGCGTTCGTTATAAAGTCACCTTCTGTTCAACGTCTCGTCCGACTGAAGCTGCGGGTTCCATTACACTCGTATTGTACGGCACAGGCTAATCGTTGTGTTGGTGAATCGTTCGTTCAAAATTACGAAGTTTACTATCTATTGTTGCCTTTTATCGCTTCGTAATTGCGATTTCTGTGAGGGTGTGATCGACGAGCACTCAAGCTCCATATAGTTCCATAGTTCTTTGTAATAATCAGCGCGCGGAGAAACAACAATTGAAAACAGCTTCTTTTACTTCGTCCATAGATCACAGCGTCTACAGCGAGAATCGTGTGAGAATCTTCGTGTGAGTGTTATAATTGTTTTCCCAAAAAAAACATTCCCCCTTATTTCGCAATAACGTACAATACAGCCATCATTGTCAAACCTACAAACAAATAAGTATCCGTGCATCATTCGTTCATTTACCTAGTGAGCCGCCATCCCTGTTTAAAATCTACATATACGACGACATATAGCGAACAATTGTCCCCAATGAGCCATAAGAATCCTACTGTGACTTCAGCTACCGACGTCCAACAAAGAGAGAGATGTCAAGCCTAGGCCCTCAAGCTTTTGATGAGTAGCGCCAATAAACACCTCGGTTTTTGTGTCTTTCGTTATTCGTTGCTGCTGCTACTTCTGCTTCTGCAACTGGGCCTGTTTCGGTTGCCCCTGTGGGCGAGCCGCAGAGTAAGGAGAGTGGAGGTGGGTTGTGCAGCCGCTAGCCCCTGAAGCTCTCACGTTGGCTGAGCAGCCCCCTGTCTGTGTTCTCCTTGCGAGTCGTCCGAGGGTCGCGAGAGATAGTAATAGCAGATGCTCACAGCATCGTTTAGAGGCGGTGGTAGCATACTGAAAGGCTGCCTCTAACTCTGCTGCTACTGCTGTGGGGGTTGCTGGCCAAGCGGCAAGCGAGCAGATCCACGAGTGAGAAGCTTCGGACGAACATTTGCTTGCTTGGTGTGGCCGTGGATTCATCCGGTTTCTAAAACTCCGCCTGTTACCACCGCTAGCCGCAGCCGTCATCATCGCTGACAGAATTGCCCAAGGCGCTAGTTAGTCGCCTTGTCCTTGCGGTTCGCTGCGTTGACTCGCTGGCTGTACACCACCAACACCGTAACCATCGACCTTCAAAGGCTTAAGCCATTGGCCTATGGCTTTGACCGACCTTCCGTCCTTGCTGGTCGGTCGCTTTGTTGGTTTCTAATAACTCAGAATCTCTAAACATTACATCAGTGGCAGCTATACCAGAGTGGAGTATTGTGACGGAACTGTTTAATTGCCGCTATTTACCACAGTAGCTGGCGCCTCCCTGTAGTTATCAATGTTTGCCATATTGATTGTTCGTACGCTCGGACCAAAAGTTTGCATCAAAACAAAGCACGCAATGATGCTGTTATAATTGGCCCGATGGAGCAGGTGTGACAGCAGCAGTCGCAGTACGTTGAGTACGTACGGGGTTCTTATTTGTAGCAAATACTTTGCTAACTGATGTGAACGTAGTTTTACCTTATGCCTCGCTCGTTATCTGTGCCTCGCTGAAATCGTCTCGCTTTCGCCGGCCAACATACTATCAATCAGAGCTACCATTGTCCGTTACCGCGTTTTTCCTATATTCATTCAAGTCATTGTCTTTGCCTAATGTGTATGTGTAACGCATACACGTATTAGTTCTTTTTAGTTATTCGAGTTGCGTTGTCTAGGTCACGAGACAGGCCAAGCCTTTGTTGAACCATGCGATCGACACACGTTTCGTACATTGCCCTCATTCCTCTATAAAGCAAACTGGGCAAGTCGCGCTACGTGACGTTACACTTTCACACACGCTCCCTCAAATGGTGAAAGATGCAGTGGTAGATAACAACGACAAGTTTCTAGCCTATGCATGCACGCATAGTAGATATGGCTGCATGCCGATTTGTTCCGCCTTCCAGCTCCGGCCTGCACTACCGGCATCTGCAAAATGGCAATTGTAGTAGGTGCTCAAAGATAGTAGCATCACCAGATCCAAGCGGCTTTGCGATTAGAGCGTACGTCAGCTGGTAAAATTCTCGTTGAAGCTACTGTTACAGCTCCGTTCTATGGTTACATCAGCAGGGGCGGTATGATAGCCAACGCGTCTAGAAACGGATCGGATTAGACAGAGATCTGTTGATCTGTGTTCTCCCTTTTTCCACATCCACTTCCATCCGTCTCTCGTTTTCTTAGTCCTTGAATGTAGGCCACACGGCAGAGCTTTAGCCACGACTTCGGCTTGCACTTTTTATTTGTACATTCACTATGTACGAATGTATAATATACATAGTTTTATACCGGTTAGTTGTTTAAGTTTGTGTAGGGCTAATAGATTCATTTCTTTCTCGCGTTGTCGTGGCCGTCATCAATACGATTTCGTAGATTTGCATTTTTGGTAGTATGGCAACCCAGGAGCATTATCGTCGTTAACAACAGCAGTGGCATCGGTAAAAACCCCCTGCAGTTTAGACTGATTTAAGGAGAACGCTGCTATTTGCTTACTTCACTTTCCGCTTACTCGGGCCGCGGCTGTGCTCGACCTGCGATTTGCCGAACCTGTATCCGGCGGCTCTTGCCCAGTCTTCACGGGACCGGCAGTGCTTCCAGCGTTACTAGTACGAACCAGCGTTTGCCGTTCCATTGTGAGAAGGTAGTTCTTCTTGATGGCGTCATTCCGCTGCATTGTGTGACGACGCTTAGAACGATGTCGCACGGCCTCGTTAACAATTACAGTGGCAGTGACATTAGTTGGCCGGCGATTTCACTGCTGCTGCTGTCGTTGTCTGCTATGATACAATAAGCCGGCCGTAATGCCATTTTGTCATACGCGTCAATTCCATAACGCCCGCGTATCCTGTCTTGTTTTTGCCCCAAACGACAAGCAGAGGATCTAACATTACAGCTAATCGGTGTCATTCCTGTTGTTGTTTCTGTCTGCTCGACAGCAGACATTGTCTGGCTACTTAGGTAGAGCTGCAGGTGCCAGTAATGAAAGATCGGGCGGGCGGGGAGGCGATCCGCCGCAATTTTAACGTCCAGTCAGACAGACAGACAGCGAGTACGCGCCTGTTTATCCGTCAGTGACCGCGCGAAACGCTTCCCTCTCTCCGTGCGCAAAGCTCTGGGTTGATGATTTTTCTCTGGTGGAATCGCTGGCATTGCGCCTGCGTAAACACCGAACGAATAACATGGTAAGAGAGAGCTCTCGTGATGAACGGTGAGATGACCCAACGTCAGCAGAACCGTCTCAGTGTGTGACCGATGGCACGATGCTGGGCACGGGCTAAGCCACCACAATGCATTGGAATCGAAAAGAAACATCCAGACACACTTATTAGGTACATGTACACACAGAAAGACGTATAGAGACTACAGTCAGTCGGTCGCAAATAGCTACAATATATTTACCGTAAAGAAAATACTGTGGTTCCTTAGGTTCCATGAATTAAGTAGGGGGCGATGGCAATAAGATGATTGCCTACTGCGATCCTGTGTAATGCCCATGAATACTAAATGAGGGACTATGTCGAATTACGGGAATCTGTGCGTATGTGCGCCTTTATAGTACGGACCGTAGCCGGTTACATTGTAGTACAATATTCGAATACAGATGTTTCGTGCCTAACAAGCCGCGTACGGGTCGATGTTTTTTATCGCCTACGAGTGCTATGTACAATATACAAACCATATATTATTTAGGCTGATTACGCAGGCGCCTGTGCGTATACTTTGTGCGCGTATAAGCTTATCCTGTCGTCGAGTTATTATTCTGTTAACGTCGTATTTTGATATCCGTAGATTGTGGTCAATTAAAGCAGGTTTTGGTCAGCCATTAATGTTGTGTACAACTGTGAGAAGAGCGGAAATAAGCAAGAGTACACGGGATGGTAATAATTCGGATTCGTTCCCTCTCGGACAGGAGATCGACTCGATTCCGACGTTTGAAGGCCCCATTTGTTTCTACTTATTAGCCGGCATGCCATTGTTGGATGCTTTTCGAATCGCATCATTAACAGCAGATGGCAGTCGATGCTGTGGCCGCGTCGCTGCAATGCCAGCACAGTAAATGATCAGACATATATCAGACTGATATTCATAGGATCGTCTGATTGTTGTTGCATTGTTGAAGACGTATAATTGGTCAGTCGCCTTAGAGCTAAGAATATCCGGAAAAGTGTCTATGTTGCTACTGTTGATGTTATTGTAGCAGTTGTGCTACGGTTTTTGGGGTTCGCTCGAAATCTAGAAGTGATCTACATGTTGACCACACATACGATAACGCTGATGCTGACAATCATCCTCATTAGGACAAGATTATTAATTCTTTTACGGCATTTCGGTTCATCCACAGACAAACTGTGTCCTATTGGCACCCGACACGTCTGTTATATGCAATATGACTTTGTTTTTCTTTACACAAACAGCCCAATAATTCGACAATCCAAATGTTATCATTAAAGACAGTTATCCTTGTATTTGATGGTCGTACTGTTTTTCTATGGGAGTCCAGCTTTGCCTCGAATTCCGTCCTAGCTGTATATCAAATCTGCTTTTTTCCAAATCGTTCTTATATTTTATCAGTTCCATATATCATCGTTTAGAGTCGGGATGATAATAAATCACGAACTTGTTCAATCGTTACTGATACATATTCCTCGCCGTAGACGCCTATTTGTTTTTGTCCGTGTGTGTTAGTTTTGGATGGAGTCATGCGGCCAGTTTATGCGGAGCTGTACGATCGCGTTGTATTGTCTCTTGCTTACAAGTGTCTGTTATCCGAATAAGCTGCCTGTAACGTTGTGGGCGCATTTGAAACGAAAGCTTTTTAAAACATCAGTATTTCCTTGGGATGGCCGTCCTACCATTCTTCGTTCACTTATTTTACTGTTACCGCTGCCGCTGTCCCTGGCTGCTTTGCTACAAAAAGATCTGGCGCCAGGTGAATTCGCGGGCGTACAGTGCGTGTCTGATACACTTACAAAATTCCCCCAAGCTGATAACCCAATGCCTTCTCCCCTCTTACTTTCACTCTCCACAGTCCCTTATGCTTCCCTATGCTTGTTTGAATGTAGACTGTTGTTTGACCGTTAGGTGCCGCGTCGCGCCGGTTGCGTGCATGCCTACCGGGCTGGCTGTAAGTTCCTGGGTCTGGCAGTGGGCTCTGTATGAACTCTAGAGCTTCCACCGGTCTTCCATACCCCGAACCCGTACGAACGACTTCATTAATGGCACAGACCGCAGAACGAAGCGGCTTGCGTGGGTTCGTTTAGTTCCCATTGCAAACGTTTATCTACTTCTACGATAGAGACGTGTACCTTGCGTTAGCCTTTCCTCGTCCTCGTCTTCTCTTGTCCTAACTAGTCCTGCTTCCGATCCTGGCCCTACGCCACCACCACCAGTCCTAATGGTAACAAAACAGAAGCATCCGAAAAATAGAAGGGGTGCGCAGTACTCTGGGTTGCATTGGCGACTGAGTGAGAAGCACACTAACCACTTCATAGTTCCTTCTCCCGTGCAAACTACAAATGGTGATGGCCGCAATGATTGCTGCTGCAGGCTTTGTCGAAGGTCCTAGGAACGGACGGACAAACATACCGACTAGCCCAGCAGTCTATAGGCTGGCTTGCTGTGTCATGTAACTACCTGCTGTGGCCACCACTCCGGCAATCGGGAACGGCTATTGTGAAAGAACTCATGTTGGAAGTGGAAGTGGTAGAAGAGTAGGACACGTAACAACGATGGTCATAGAGGTCTTGCCCCCGGCACAATGTCGACCGTTGTCCCATCGAGGCTTCACCCTACGCCTTGGCCCGATTCTCAGTCTTTGCCCCGATGTGCTCTACTGTTCTGTAAATGGTGGGAACAATACAACGGTAGGTTTTAGTAGTTCGGGACGTCAGTGTCAATGGTGGCGCTGTTGCAGGGACAGCGCGTACGCCCCTTTCGTTTCTGCTGTTGCCGAATCGCTCTTTGGCAGTACTCTTATGTGCGTAGTTAGTAAGGGACGATGAAGCATCGGCTGTGTTATGCTTTTGAGCATATGTTCGATGTCGTCACTAGTGACCGCAAGCGCCGCCGTCGTCTGCATGGCTGAACAACACGCGAACTCATATGACCCACATACAGTTAACAGTAACCTGCTAAGAGTGCTGCGTTTAGATGTATGCTATCATACGTGTATGTGTGTCGTCGTCTGGGTCTGTCTGTATGTCGTCTCCGCTATGGGTCCTCGTCATTGCGAAGGCGAGAGACAGAAAAGCTGGGAAACCATGAGTCGTCCTTCCTTTCGGTCGTTGGCTCCATTTCTTCCCTCTCCATTTTCTCTCTCGCTCTTTATTTTGTGCCTCTTACAGCAAAACACGCACTACAGTAGTCGTCAGCCAACAGCCGGCATCAGAGTTAACAATGTTTCCTTTTTCCTTCAACGTCCGTTTCTGACTCCTGAGACTTCTTCCGTCTCGCTTTCTTTCTCCGAGCATCGTATTCCGATGTTTTTCACCCACCATCATGGCTAGCGCAGGGCAGTCAGTGTATGTGCCGTTCCTGTTGGTCGCCTTGTATTTCGGCACGGAAACCAGCCTTTCCCGCTGCCACGGCCCCCCAGACCCCGAAACTTCAACTGGGCCGGGAATGGTTCCCAAAGCTCTAGCAACTACCCCTGAAATGAGTTCTCCATTGCCCGCTACCCGAGTAGGGTTCCTATTCTGCTGCCTGTATAAAGCTTTGGACCCGAAGGCACCCTCGGGCAACCGGCTTGTCTACGATCATGCAATATTCATTGAATGAGTTTCATTCTGCCATTGCTCTGGGCTCGTTTGTGTTTCAACGTTGAGGTCCGAACGCGAGCCAGCGCTAGTCTATTCAGTACACGACTCAAGTGATACTATTATACCAAATAAGAAAACCACTACCTCTACACCGGACCAGATTTAGTCGGACAATGAAACGTAGTGTTCGGTTACTTGACGTTCTCAGGCAATATTCCAACAATGTATGTGGCCCATGGGCTTAAAACCATGCATGCATCAAAGCTTCTATAAATGTTCTGCCTATGCAGACAAACAACAAAGAAGAGACAAATTCAAAAGTTCAATAGTGGGTCATCGCTTCGCTTTATCTATAGCGTATTATGTATTGGCGAGCCCCGAAACGCCGTAAGAGTACGGGGACCTGTCTTCATTCCCACAATAAACCATAATGCATTACGAAACACAACAGACGTCCGCGGAGATGGCGTACTGGTTATAGAGTTGGCACGCGGTAACATGTCGCTCAGTGATATACACTGTTGCCGCTGCCACGGCCACCGTCGCCGCCGCTGCCGCTGCCGCCGCACGAATCTCAGAATTCAACAGGCGTTTACCGTTGAATCTGTTTACTGGCACACTGTTCCAGCCACATTAGCATTATCAAACCTAGCTCTGAACAGGCCATAGTCGAGGAACGCGTGACGCAGGCGTTCACCATAAACGGCTGCTGGACATTGACGGCCATCCCAAATTAGCCCCGCTGTCAATGTTTCCATGCATACCATAGCTTACTCATTTTTAGTGTATTTTTTACCAGTACAAAGCGTAATAATTGCGGTAAGGCTAAGCAAATCAGTGTCTACCAATTCGTTATTGGCTAAGGTCAGCAAATAAATCCTTAGTGAATTCAAATCCACCAGTATTACTTTCAACTTTTAGGACGAAGGAACCCGTTCGTTCGTTCGTTAGAGATCATCGGCCTTCTGAATACCCAACAGGTTTGAAACCACAACTGAAAGACAACAGTGTAAATCTTCGCAAGAATAACGCTCGGCGGGTTTTGTGCCAATATTTAGGCCTTTGGGAATGCTTTTTGACGTGGCAGGACGTATGTACCCCCTTAAGGCGTGATATCAACCGCAACGGCATCGATGATACAAGTTAAATAAGTCAAATCACATAAACGATTTGGTCTTCCGTTGTGATCAGACTATGAACGTGACCATCTAGATCTATAGAGTGTAAATGTGGCTTGCTAATCGCCCATTACCATGCCAAGACAGAAATAACCGAAACGACGTGGAAGCGGTTAACTTTGTTAATGGCAATGTGATGGCTATATTCTTTTTTACCCAGCCTCCCATAAAATTGGCCCTTCAGTGGGCTGTTGATCATTAAGTCTCACTTTCACCTGTCTTCTTTCAGTTCTTCGAGTACCCTAAAATCTTAAATCTTCTTAGTTCTTCGTTCTTTCCTAAATAATAATCTTTCCCAAGCTCCACCGAGTTAAAATCGTTTACAGTGTGATAAAGGCGTTCGCTAACCATGTCTCTTTGATGGAACTTTTTATCTTTCATTCGTTTTCTCTCCTGCGTCGTATTGCGGTGAATATACGGTTTCTGATGAATCGACTGATTGGTGGGGTGTTTACGATACCAGGATACTCGCGTGCTGCTATCGCTGTTTCAGCTACTTATCAGCAAATCAGCTTGTGCATCTCCCACTGCCACGAAAATTCTTCTAGATCTTCAGCTCATCTCTTGATCTTCTGATATCTTCTTCAGCAGTGGAGTTATTAACGACAAAGGTCCTCCAACTATCCCGATTGGCGCTCGTTAACACTGCAGTTAACGTTTATTCACCGCTAACAACAACGACGACGACGACGACGACGACAATAATCGTAATAACAGCGACAAAGGCCAAGACAAGTATACGACTTAGGACGTGCCAGCAGGTAGTCCCAGCGGGAACTGCTGCCGAATGTTATAATATAAGAATACAGTACAGTTAACACTGATGATTCGTACTGCAATCATCTAATTAGGGAAAAATCGACGAATCAGAAGCCAACCTAAATCATCTACAACAACAGCAGTGGCGGCAGCAGTAATCAACAAGATAACGGCTATCAAGGCGACGATTCAACTGTATTGTGGAAGCAGGTCTCTATTTATGGATCGCTGAATTTCAGCAATAACATTTATGTACGATACAATGCACAATACATAGTTGTCCACAATAGCTAATACGTCTGTAGGACAAGTAACTTATAGTCTGTTGTCGGAAGATACGCGGCTGCGTAAAGCTTCTCCAAAAAGAGTGCAATAAAATATCTTCCACTTCTTCAGGAAGCTGGAAGAGCTGTTAGAATAGTTCATCAAATCAAGCACAGTCTTCCAAGCCATCATCAGTCATAGTCAGATGTCAGCAGGATCTGCTAGAAGTGTTAGCATCCGTGGTTAGCTACCATCGTATCTAAGCTGGCCAACAGCTACACAATCCAGGATTGATTTTTGTACGTCTCGAGGATTTAGAGTGCAGCCAGAGAGTTAAGGGCCGTGCTAGCAACAGCAGCGGGTGGTGATTAACTAGGTCAGCGGTTAGCTCATGTAGCAACGTATCGGCCACATGTCAGGCAAAAATCACGAATACGACAGTCTTCGATTGGGACCGAAGTGAATAAAGGCTTCTTGCCGTCCCGCAGTGTTACCGCGGCGAGAAGAAACGTTGCAGCACGTGACGTTGCATTGCGAAATAGCTTGTTTCCTCATTCCTAGTAGCGTGTTGGGGTCATTAGCTGCCGCGGGACTACGCTATTCTTCACTCGATTTCAGTGACTTTTCGACTAACCACATTAATAACTTCTACAATATCACCAACTACTGCTTCCAGCAAAGCATTTAGTTCTCATAGATAAAAGCAACGTTTTTGATCTTCGTTGAGTTAAGGAAACAGCTGATTGTTGACGTCGAGCGTGGAGTTTGTTGTTTTCAACAAAGTTTCTACAGTGAGCGCCATCATAGCCCAACCCGAACAATTAAGGCTGGGCTTGTTGCTCTGGGTCAATCAATAGGCCAGTGTCATCGGAATTGTGCAATTTCAATTTTGTGTCCGTGTGTGTAAGTGATAGTGTATCGCACTCGAGTAACAGCAACAAAACAACAGACGACATAACAACATAAACAAACAATTTCTATTCATCGTTAATAGTAACACCGTTGTTAATCTGTATTTCTTGAGGATATAAACCAGCGTCATTTGTACACTGACATCAACGTTCGATCGCGACTACGTAAGAAACTCGCGCGGATTAGTAGATTAGAATGTCCAATAGTCATAATCGTTATTCTCAACAGTGAGGTGTACCAGGTACTATGAGGTAATAGTCATAGCTGTGAGGAACAACGGAAGCAAGCGAGTACTCCCAGAGACAACGAGGGAATCCCGCTCAATTAAACAACAACAAATCATTCAAAAAGTAACTGCTGCCATTTTTTCCAATACTAGTCCCCGAACCTCAAACGCTCCTTCCGTGCAGCTGACGGACGTTCAATTAAAGCGTCTGCTGTAGGCGCCTACATCACGAAGTATCGTTGTGCCAAACTTCATCACGCATTGGTTCTAGCACAGAGACCCAACCAGTTTCAAATCAAATAGTCCAAGCAATTGAGAACTGTCAACGTTCTCGTCGTCTGTCGGCATCGTCACTGCTGGACGATTTCTGCCGGAGTGATTTCTGCTTCACGCCGTTGTTAACAACAGTGGATAGATAACGACCTTCGACTGGACAGCTCGCAGTTAAGTTAAAATTGGTTGTTAACAAAAGCTGTCACTGCTCAAAACGTCTATAGTGTGACATCGGAGAAAGCGAAATCAATTAGTGGTAAAAGTAGTCCCTGCTGGTGTTGCTGTTATTGCAAGAGTTGGTCAGGTAAAAACCGCAGTTGTAAACCACCGAATCCTACAGACGACGCGCGCCATCGGATATCAAAGCGTCACTATCGGATCGCAAGTTAGGAACGTAATAAGCACGATGGATTCCGAAGTAGCTGTACAGTCCGCGGCCAGCTCACCGAACGAGGCTGCGCATGACCCGGGGTAAGTGCTCGTTTCAACGGGTAGCACATGGAGAATTTACTGTAGTAGGTAAATCTGATACTGGGTCAACATAAAGAAACTAGCAATTGCTACTGATACAGGTTTAATAGACTGGCCCGTCGCTAATTAAACAATGTCAGCATCCGTAAAGCAGTCATCGATGTATTCCCTTAGCGTAACTTGTATATTTATTACGACGTTTTAACCGATCTAGCTTATATCATCGCTAACCGTAATGGACAACTTTTACCTTCACGCACCCGACCTAGGAACAATTGGCTCTGCTAGTTTACGACAAGCTCTCTGCGATTGATGATACGTCATTGTTCGATGCGTATTTGAGGCAAACGTACTTTTATGGCCTAGGTAACCGCTCGTATCTGGTTTGCAACGGACCAACTCGTGACTATGACAAGCTCAGCAGCGATGTATCGACGATAATGCTTGACAATCAAGAAAAACGCGTTCAGTATTTAGTGAGCTGTTTTGGCGCTGGCCATACGTTAGTAATAGGGATGAATCGAATGGAAGATTAGCGATATTTGTATTATCAAGCACTAACTGGAATTAATACAAAACAAATATGTGTGCGACTGGCTGGTAACTTTTTAGTTCAATGTGCCTCTGGCTGCTTCACGGAAGCGAGTAACTAATTATACTTTATCGTCTGCTCTTATTCGGTTAACTTGACAACTCTTTCCCTAAGCAAGATACTTACACGACGAAGCATAAGTTAGCAGCTCATCTTGCCTAATATCTATGATATCGTTTTTAAAAAGTTATGCCGAAAAAGTCGAACAGTTCTATGTCAAGGAAAAAATCTCCCCACAAGCTTTTAAGCGATTTCTGCAAAGGCCTCTCGTCTATCCCTATCTAGATTTTATTCTGAATAGATTGCTTAAAATTTAAGGCACGTTTTGTTAGAATCGTGACGCCATAAATTTACTAGTCTCAATAACACCAATGGAGATTGGTTAATTAATATTTGTAGAAGTGGTGTTTTTACGTGAACCAAATGGGCTATTGGACTGTTTTATAGCTTACCTATTAAATATAATTAAGTTTCTCGCTGCACTTCCGCACATGTCGTTCCATGATGGATGGTAGAACATATCTCTCCGTATCTCAAGCCCTTTACCCGGCAATAACTCCACCAATAAACAAAGTCTTTTACTATGAACTACCTGATTATTCGTAATGTGAAAATAGGCTCACATCCGAAAATGAAGGACAAAACTAGGTGGTTGTAGTGAGCGTGGAACGCTTAGAGGACTGACTGTTCAGCCGTATCTTTATGACTCGAAGGCTTCAAACTACCAGAGAAATATTAATGTCCTTTCATTTGTATCTGGCCTAAAATAGAAATTCGAATGTGCAGAGGACCCTTACGGTCCATAACAAATGAGCGAACATAGTTGACCAGTTGTATAATGAATTTGCTTATTACCCTCTAACGATGAGTAGTTAATTCGCCCATTATACGAGGTAAATATAGTAAAAGTAAATAAGTATAAATAGTAAAAGGAATAGATATTAAGCACCCGACGGTATATATATATATATATATATATTTATTCGACGTTTAGTAATGACAATCTATTTCGCAACCGTAAACATAACAAGCACATTGACTGTCTCAACATCCTGTATTATATCCAGTGTTACACGCAGGACAATATTTTATACCATACACGACCCATTGGCGCTTTCCCTCATTTCAAAAGTGTGCTAAGATAAGATATTATTGCTACATTTCGTATATGGAAACAACGTGCGACATAAACCGACCTCTTATGGCCGTCGCGGTATCGTGACGATTGCAGCGCCTATACTGTTCACCACTAAGAACCTGATAAATGGTATTGGACACAACCATCATTTTTTAGATTCATATGGATTTGCTGCAATAGATACTATCTGTGGGCTGCAGGAACACAAAAACATATGCGCGTTTTCCTGTGTGCGCCTATTCGCATTGCGATCATATATGTTACTATTAGACACATAATAACAGAGTTAAAGTGACCGACCTGACAGATGTTCAGAGCCGCCACGTTCTACTACTGTCTATTCGTAGCTTTCAAGTGAAGGTTCTGTCCGAATGCAGAATCATCCTTGGTCGGGACGTTTTCATTCCCCTATTTCATGATTGTAATGCATCTGGTGGACATCTGCGACGCATATGTACACGGCACGAAGAAGCATTTGCCGACGACATATTGCCGCTGTTAAGAGGAAGCTAAGAAGTAGGCTTAGGGACAACTGGATATGGGTTAGTTGCTCGATAAAATTTCCCCTGTTTCGAAGTGACCGGCCGAAGTATAATCGGAATTGTGGAGTGTTGCCGATTGTTCTGGAGTCTAATCTCAATAACCTGATAAGGAATCAGTAGCTGCTTAGCGGGTCGGAGCAAACTTCCAAGCGCTGTCAGAAATACAGAGAATTCGGAAAGAAACGCTTTTGAAGAAATAACACGAGACGACAGACAAGTGTTAGGGGAATGACTGCTGCTACAGCTTACTGATCGTTTCATGGACCTGCTACCAGGTCTTCAAAGTAGGTCTCGAAGCCGGCCAACCCAACTCGATTCACACTCCATATGACTCTTTCCAAACGCAATTCTTTTAGCCCCCGGGTTTTCTGTTAGTTGTGCGAAACACTTGTACCAGCCGTAGCTGACAATAGCAGCCTAAATTGTCGCTTTAATCGCGTCAGTGGGGTCAAAAAACAATCGAGCTGGACATCAGACGCAGGCAAGGCTGTGTTTTGCTGCCAAGTCCTGGATAGGTGATGATTGATTCGTGCGGCTCCTGCTGCAGTGAGTTAGGTTTCAACGGTAGTGATACCAGTGGCGGAGGTGACACACCGACCAAGCATAGGCCGCTAATAACAGTAGCAAACTTACGGCACGAAACAACAGATTGTTCCAGTGTTCGTCTGCTGATTTCGTTATTTTATTTAGATTCAGCTATTATCCCCTTGTACTTCCTCCTCGATCAGCGAAACGGCGCTGTTGCTTTGCCCAGCGGATGACTGTAACAGCAGTAACGCACCTAGCGCCGAGCCAAAGAAGAGGCACTATTACTTAATGATTACTACGTATAAACAAATAAAGACAAAAAACAAAATCAACGGTAACATTCGATAACTGGGACGTCTAAATGAGGTGTTATGGCGGTGCGCCGGAAACAAAACAAATTGTATGTATACGTAGAAACATATGTATGTATGAGTCGACAATCAGATGATTGTTTTATAGAATGTGGTTATTCCGGCATTCATTTGTGTGGGTCTTTGTGTCTAGCCTGACGATGTTTGTGTGCGTACATCCATCCATGAGTCGCCCGGGCCGTCTGTCTGTTGGTTGGTTTCGAGTCGTCAAAAGCGACTCAGCCATTATAGACAGTGGAAGCTAAGAGCCCAGCCGCTTCAGTAGTCAAGTCTGCAGATGTCAGTTTAGCAGAGGACTTTAGGAAACCAAGAAACTAGCGATTATCGAGCATCTGAGCGGTCAACATGACGATCTGCGTGCGGTCCGCGACAAACGGCGCGAACGCCGCTGCCATTTCCACCATTATTTATTACTTATATAGGCTCTGGCCGCCGCGGCACGGTCCCCGGTGCGGCCGTAGTGCTGACAAGAGTAATCAAATGAACAAGAACCAAGTTATGAACCAAATGGACAAGGGTTAGTTCTTTAGTGAATGCCGGTCGTAAAGGTGGCGCCGCTCTATTTACTAATACATATACCTGTATACACATCGAATAACGACCTCAAGGGTGTAGCCATTGACGCAATCAGACCCAAGTGCTCAGGTTTGACTTGCGAACGTGCTGTCGTTCGCTGCCGTGCGCTATGTACGAGCATCGATGTTAACTAACAGTTAGCTAGCAAGTCCGTTATTATTGTCCTTCTGTTTCCTTGTTTGCCCTTTTAGCTCTCATTGTGCGCTCGTTCCTCTGACAAAACGGCCCTTAATAACAATGTCGCCTCATACAGCCTAATCTTCCAGCGTCGAGAAGACCTAAGTGATATGACAGGCCAATGGATAAACAATCCACGATAACCAATAGTGAGAGAACTAACGTACCTAACATGTTAATAACAACAATAATAACAGCAACAGCAACAACGATCGAATGCTGTTTCGGCCGGCAGAATGGGCTCGGTTCATCTAGTCATCAGCACGTAGGCAAAACGCGGCACAACTCGGACTGGCTGCCATTTCCCGTGATTACTGGAGGAAGGACACAATCTGTAGTCGTCCACCGAATCGTCATTGCGATGCTACCAGTAGCTGCGGAATGAAAAAGAAATAATGGAAACAGCCCAGTCAATGAGGAAGCAAGCTACCGAGATTAAGAAAGAGAGGTAAAGAAGACTGATAAAGTGGATAATGGAACGCACATGCAAGAAGTAGGACCTTTGAAGCCATGAAGCCACTACGACGACGTGCCAAAAAGCAGTCAGGGTTCTATGCACGAGAAGCGAACGAAAAGGCAAATACAGAAGGGAGCGTAGAAAAAAATCAGGAAAAAAAATACAAGCCAAAATGCAACATAACAATAAAACCAAAGAATACGCCATGGATGTGGACGGCCGCGACAGAACTGTCTTGAACCATACCAACGCTGATGAACGCTCACCGTTTATGTAATGCTACCAGCTGTCGCCATAAACCCAGATTGAGTAAGCAGCTCGACGACGTCAACAGAAGTAGCTAACAGGAACAAATGCTGCACAAGCAGTGAGGAACGATCGAAAGAAGGACCGAATCAGTAGCGAGTCCACAGCCGATCTGAACATTGTAGCTATCTGCAGTAGTACTCACTCACGAGATTATCGACGGCAGCGCGCTAGTAAAACTGGTGATTGGACCGAAGCCGTTGAAGACTACGACACCAGCGGGTGACAGCGAATTATAAGAGTGGGGGTTATCAAAGGGGGTGAAACGTTGTCTAACTGTGAAATCCGCGGTGAAATGGATAGGCCTTTGCAGACCCCTAAAATATTTCTCAGTTGTTTTTAAGAAATCTCTGCGTGCCATACGAGGCAAAACCGCTTTGCTAGATCAGTTGGGTTCCATTTAACTGATGGAATCAAGGGGTTACAGGAGAAAGCGACAGCGCTGATGGCTCCGATGAAAAACTCACGAAATGCCCTAGAACTTTAACATCAATCAATGCTGGCGCGCTTATTTACCATGCACAAACTTATGACCTTCTAGATGGGTCGTAAAGCCATCGTCAGATGTGTCGTGCATCTAAACAGTGTGACAGACAGGGTAAATTGAATAATTCAATTTTCTATTTACTTCAGTCCACTTCAGTGTTCGGATTCATCCGTCTAACCGTTTTCGCCTTCGGCTTTTTCTGACCACATTTTGATCGTGACGATCTGATTTGGATCTAACCGGATCTTTAATGTACGCTAATGGAGTTGAACCAGATGACATCCTAATCTATGGACGTGACTGGGAGGTTAATGAAAGTGAACGCAATGTTTGCATTCAGACGTATTAGAAAACGACGGAATAATCTTGGGAAAACACTAACAGCTATTATAGCTCATTTAAATGAGCGCACCAATAGAGTAATAAAACAGGCCACAATCTGGACCGCATTTTCGTTCAGTGGCGGAAGCACATCCATCAAGATTAAGACTCATTACTACTATACCTAGTGACCGAACTGCGACTGAATCGTTACCTGTAACTATCCTACTCCAAATGTTCTTTAACGAGTTAATCTGGACTGGAAGTTCAGAACAAAACAGAAAGGTAGACGACTTAAGATAATTATGCTTATGCAGCAGCGGCAAACCTGTGTTTCTCTAACAGAACTAAGTGCCATGACTAGTAGGTACCCGAGCCTACGAGCACTAACCTAGAAGCGATCCTGTGAATCCGAAGGAAAACTTGGTACCATTCCACCAGGCCAGTGCCACCGGCCTCAAGCCTCGGCCCTCGCCAGTTTCCTACACTCAAGAATAAAAAGCTTTTTGCTCGTTCAGGCTGCCAGATCAAAGTATACCTCGGGTCTCACTCTAGCCCAAAAAGTAGCACCTAAAGTAATCAGGGTAGTAACGGCTGTGACGACCTTGCTAAAGGAGCAGAATGTGTGTATAAAAACGAGTGTCGCGATACCGACCTCTTTCGTTGGGACTCTTGCTGCTGCTGCTGCTGTTGCTGCTGCTGCTCTTCGTCCTCTTTGCGCCGGGAGTAGACATTCGTCAGACACCGACAAACCACGGGGCGGCCTCCCAAATCGCGGGACACCTTTACTACTTCCAGTACTTCTGGGCTTACGTCCACCGTTCTCATACGCGCCAGCTTCCGAAAGAAATGCAAGGACTGAGTAGTAATGCGTCGACGAACAAATGAGAGACATGAACTATACATTTGTTATTTATTTCTGGAGAAGCACAGATAGAGTCACATATTTACAGCCAGTGGGTGGTTATAGCTACCTATAATAGGTGCGGATTATTTCAACTGCCTACATAGAACGCCAATCGGCGATTGTCGGGAATAAATAGTTTGACGAAACAGAATTAACCAGAAGACGAAAGTAGAACAGTGACATGGTTGGGGGTAATTTAAAAAAAAACTGGGTGTACCTGGAAGTTCGGAGATTGGCTCACACGATCGATACGGATAATGTCTAGGGAGGTGCGGAGGAGGCTTCGGGAGTACATTAGTAATAACAACGCCAAAAGTAAGAATTAGAATGGAATAAGATCGTTATATAACGAGCCGAGCCGGATGGAAAGTGGCTTAGGTGGAGGGCGAGAAGGAGGTAAGCGCGATAAAAAGAAATGAGGGGCGGGTGAAAAGAAAAGATAATTTGGTGGGAAAAATCGCATTCGAGAGGGGCAAAAATGGTAAAAAGAAAACGACAGAAGAAAGAGTCGAGTGTGTACAACGAAAAAGGAGGGGCGAGAGGGAGATATGGAAGCAACTGGGCAGAAACACAAGGGGGCCGATAGGAAGGGAAAGGGAACAGGTCATCATGAGGCCGATGATGATGATGATGATATGACGGTTCCGAGATGATAGGATTAAAATGTCGCCACGACGCAAAACGAGAAAGAAACTCTCCATTATCACCGGTCGACTACGGTAGTTAATTAATACTACATCTTCTACAATTATTATAATTAGCAATGTCCCTAGTGGCATTGTACGCAGTTTTTGCAGGTAATGCAAAAAAAAGCAAATTAAGTTATTGTCATGGACGATGTTGGGGAGGAAAAAGCCCCCCGATACTGGAACTGTCTGCGGAAAGCAGAGCGTTCCAACTGGAAAAGAAGCTTGCAGATTACAGGTTTTGAGAAGCCCTGCAGGTTTTGTCGTTGTCTCATTATTTTACGTCCATATTCCAAATGATAACACGAAACAACAGGGTATACTTGGCAATAGTTGGTGAAAATAAACGGACAAATTGTAACCACCGCCCTATAATAGTAGGCATTACAAAACTGTTTATTTGTGTGAAAAATAATGTAGGCCTTTGCATTCAAATTTCGATTCTGCTCGGTCGATTCGTAAATGCAAATTTTTAGATATCTTACAAAGAAAATTTGGCGAAACGTTTTTAGGTAAGTTTCAAGTTTGGACATAAGATGTTGTGTGTGGGGTTCGATAGTACCTATAGATACAACGAAACAATAACTATTTAATTATGCTCTTAGCTAGATCGATCAATTTAACTGTGCTACTATCTGTGATCTACTAGTGATCAGCTAGTGAGAGCTACTAGAGATCCTTAAGGGTGAAATACTGCTACGGCTGTTAAGGACTGGTGTCCTATGAGATTTCTAAAATGAATCGAATAGGCCAAGAATCCAGAAGAAGCCATGGAGGTAGCAAACGGACTAGGGATCGAGAACCACAGGGAACTTAGGTGAAATGAAACGAGCTTCTTGTGGATAGGTGTAGAAGAAAGCTAATCGGTCGACCAAGAAGAGACCGAGCGTCGCGTTTCTTCTTGGATGCCAGCAGCAGCAATTGTAGCCACTGTTCTCTGAGTCCTGTTCGGATCGGGGGCATCGCAAGAGCTTGAGTTTGCGGGAAAATCGGGGGGTCGTAACCCAAGCAGTTGTCCCGTTTGACTCCGCCTGACATCTCGCAGGAACGAACGTATCCTGTCTGTCCGAATGAGTGGGTGAGCAGCAGCCCGACTCCCGCTTCAGCTAGGAGGCCTCCAAACCAAGAGAGCTTTCCCGACAATTATCGTTGTCTGCCTGCAGAAATCCCGGGGTGGGCTTGGGCATAAAGGAACTAAGCAAAACTGCAAGAGAGCTGCCGGCTCTTTTTTTATACGCGAGAGGGCAGAGAGGTTCAAAGAAAACTCCAAAGCATTCCATGACAGAAGGCTGAGAAGAGCAGCTTAGATATTTTTCTTAAGGAAGGCTCCGTCTGTTCTTACACACTATGGTAGGAACGTATAT
>NW_019213343.1:191346-219225 GCF_002532875.2 Varroa jacobsoni | reverse complement strand
TATATACATTGCTAAAGAGGCGTTACCCTTCAGCCAGCTAGATGAATGAAAGCGCTAATTGAAACGTTCACTTATAGTATAGTATCCGTCAACGTGGCACCAGAGAGCGAAAGAGGAACAGTTGGGGACAAGGGGCGGCGCGCTACTATAAAAGTGTCTGTTAGTGAAATTATTTAACTTTAGTATTCTTACGTTAACGAGAAGTAACATGGGCTAAATAGAGCAGTGAGTTGGGAAATGATTAATAACTATATATATATATATAATTATGTTCTCGAGTTACAGATGCAAAGAACATTAGACGTTTTTTTTTTTTTAGGTTTGCTTATTTGGGTAATAAATATCATTTTGAAAAGTCGTTTTGGCTAGAATTATTTGGAGATACGACGAGATCAAATTTACGTTTAAGGGATCGTATTGTGACAGTTACAATGAAAATACTCAAGCTGTAAGGCATTTTTAACTGTATTTGATTTGTCGACAAGATTTGTTTCTTAGCTAAGGAGATAAGATAAAGATGTCTTAGCCATATGTTTTCCTTCGCTTAACGTGTGCTAACATATCACAAAACTGCCCGTTTTGAGACCTACAGACGTACAGGGAAACCTTCAGCAACCAACCAAAGAGTTATGGACGTGAACATTGAGGTGGCTCTTATATGAACGAGCAAAGATCCCATTTATAGTACGGTTTAACAACTAATATTACAAAAATAACTTCACAAAATAATTACAAAAATGTTTTTTCGTCACGAATAGAAGTCTGCTTGCTTTTGTGTCTGGGTCGTCGTTGTTGGGGTCACTGTTTCATTGATTCGAATCAATAAGCAGAGCCATCTAGGGTATCGACAATCTCTGCTACGGCGTTCGCTCGTCGTTCGCGATCTGGATTGGCTTCCAGTATTCTACAAATGCGCAGCAGTTGCGCTCGGCGGTCCTTTTCTGTGTAAGCTAAATGTTTGTACCGAAAAACGCCCTTTAATCTTATTTCACGTCGGACGCATAGAGTACAGGTCTATTTGAAAAACATCAAGAGATATCCCAGTCCTATGACGACTGGGAGCAATAAACAATGCTATTTGTTTTGCAAGTATGCTAGAGCCTTTTAGGTATAGCGGATGGTATACACACACATACTATACATACATATATATATATATACAGGAAACTTGAGATTGATAATCTTGTTCTATCCAGTCTGCTGTTACCTTCAATTCCCATTATATATTTGGTAGTTAAAAAAGTATATCAGGTTTTTAGGCCAGAATTGGAGCGCTTTATTTATCTATTAAAACAATTAACCTAAACATGCCAAGTTTTGATCAGCACCCGTTTGCCATTTTTCTGGTAACAGCGTAATCCCTTCACCATAAAACTTCTGTGGTTTCTACATGAAAAATTTTGACAAGTAATTCTGGCATCTTTCAATTGAAATCAAGTTAATATCATTGCGCAAGTTCTATGGAAAAAGACCGAAAAGGTGATGGTTTGATCGCACTGTCATTGTAAAAGACGGCGTCCACTCTGTCCAGTTTCTCTGGTGGATTTTTTGTTGTCATTTTATTAGTTTTTGAGAGTAAAAATTTAAATTAATGGTTTTGTCAGGTGGTGGCGACAGCAGCAGCAGCAGCAGCGGCGGCGGCAGCAGCTCATGCAGATGCATAAGCAGATGCAGAGTCCATCGGACATATATGGTCACCTTCTCTGACATCGACTCGGGGTTCGCCACGGCTTTTGGAAACATTTTCCTTTGTTCTTTCATACTTAACTTTATGATCTCCATGTAACCCGCTTTTCATCAACCGCTTTAAAAATAACTTGTTTTTATTGCATTTTTATGGTGTGTCGTAAAGGATCACGTACATTTTTCTGCGTCAATTCGTCAAGTTTTTCTTTTGCTAGCCAGCGTTCTCTAAATGGTTTAAAACACTTTGATTAGACACAGGCTACAAGAAGCATTTTTCTATTGAAAACGAGAGCGGCGGAACCATCTTTGGACCGTGTTTTTTGAAAACCTTAGACAGCGTTGGTGTCTTAATTATGATCAAATGCTAAAATGTAAACAATTTTTGCAGAAATATCGTTCATATTCTAGGCGTTCTATCTTGCGTCCGAACGAAGTTTTACGACAACTTCAGCATATTTATCTATCTCTCAGCTTTTAAATGGCACTAAAATATGTGACTCTGAAGCTGTCAAGCTGGCTTCGTTCGGCAAAAAGTTCGGCCATCCAATATATGCCTTTATCGATCACCTTTCAGATCGATAATTACGTACGTTACTGCGGTCTGGGGCGAGATATTCTCTCGAGATACGCTTCGAATCTCTGGCTTGACGCACAACGTAAAAATTGCTTAATGTACAGAACCAAACTCCGCGGATGTATGTATACTCATAGAAACGATTAGAGGTCTTTGCTAGCTCCAAATAGGTACAACAGCGAATTTCCCGAGTGTTCGGCGGGAATATATTCGAAACTCTTTATTACCCGTTGCATTGAAGTCCACAATGTATTCAGCTGAGAGTTGCGAATGAATATTTGTTAGGCATCTCTAACAGCTAACTTGGTGTTGACGCTGCTTTTATTGTTATTTGTTTTATACTATGATTTTCACTATATACTAGTTACGTTACATAAGACCATCGTTTGATCCTGGATTGATCTCAATCTTTTTAAACGGATGCGGCCTTAGCGTTCGTATATTTTGATTTGAACTGAATCAAAAAAAAAAAAAAAAAAAAAAACTATATAAGAAAAATAAAATCCATATAATTTTGCTGCGTAGAGAAACCTGGCGATCCTTTGTCGAGTTGTTGGTATCATAGTTTGAAATTAGGCCGACTATGGTGAAACGCACAGATGATTGATTCTTTCGGTTGGACGCAACGTAAACGTTAATACGTTACGACGCTGGGCGTTACACAACTATTTTTACAGCTCAGTCACGCCTCCATTGCTGGGCTTCGAGGGTACCTTTAAGTACATCTATAAACTACAGTGTTTGGTTTTATTTCACCAAACCTATGCATTTTCCATCCTTTCAACACCAGCTTTGTAACGTCCCCGTTTCGAAATAGTCAAAACCTAGCAGAACTTGTTTGGGACACACTTCAAGTACTGTAGCTTTTATATGCGCGAGGAACCCGCTAGATCTGACGCTTATTTGTGGTAAAACGTTTTTTATCGTCTCATTTTTGGGTATTCTGCAGCTCTTCAAACGCGAGAGTAAGTGAACGCTCACTCCTTCATACGACCTTTACTAACCTATCGTTTAATTTTTTCAGGAAAATGTTCATAGGAGGATTAAGCTGGCAAACTGCACCAGGTACGTAATCGATCATTATATGCTATAATATGCGGTAATCTCAAGGCTACAGACGATGGTTCGAAGGTATTTAGTTGCCGGAAACAAGCAAACGGTTGACCACAGACAGAAAACGCAACAGACACCAGTAAATCGCCGTGCTATATTATACAGTATATAACTTTTTCTAGGTAGGTACATACATATATTATCTAACTAGTCAAACTATGCGATCGCAGCTCATCAATTATTGCATTCCCTGTAAAACATATAGTACATACGATACGTACCTTAATCATACGTAACATACAGAGCTGCAGCTATAGAATAGAAGCAACAGAATAGAAAGAACCAAGTCGGGTTGCTATTTTCGTTGGCTACGTTTATAAGATGCGAAAAATCGTCATGTGGCATCTTAACGTTTTCTGCATCATCCGACCTGACTATGGCATGACAATTAAATGCATATTATATTCTGTTTACACCCAAACATATTTCGCACCGCGGTGCTAAATCGAGTGTGACGTTAGCTGCTGCGGCCTTTTCCGCTGCTACCGATACGACACTTACCAGTAACGTCCGCTACACAATACGCTAACCAGCAGGCGCTGAGAGCAACCGGTGGTCGTCTGGCCATTTGCATCCAGCCGTGTGTGTATTTATATGCAGGGATTTCGAGAGATATTTACTCTCGAAGTTGCAACGCATACGGTTCTTCACTTCGGCAAAAAGGCGGAGCTTCGAATGACTCAGGGGCTGCTAGTCGGCCGGCCTGCATAGTGCCTATACGATTGGTGTCGCTTATGGCTTTGTAGCGCCTCTTATTTTTGGGGATGATTCGGTTACGCGCAGCTCCCCGAATCCACACTCTGCCCCAACTCCGTTTTCAAAGCGCGACGTTGTGCATGTCGATCTTCGGCAGTAAAAGTCACTGTTGTCCTTGCCGTTGCCCCGTCATTGGCTTATCGATGGCGTCGACGCTGTTAACGCTACCGTCTGAACCGTCGCCGGGGTTACTGCGACTATTATGAGGCTCATGCGACCGGCCAATCGACCATAATCGCGATTATTTTTCTTCTTTCTCTATTTCGACTACTACGGTTATTGGTTGTCTCAGTGCTCATTCGCTCGATTACAACTGGTAGCTGCCCACGCTCCTTCTGAGGTTTCGTAACGACTACTAAACGCTGCCAGAGATTATCAGTCCAGTTGTAGCAATTGCGAAAGCGGAAAGGCTAGCTAAAGAAGACAACTCATGCCCTGCGCGAACTCTCGGTGGCATGAACAGACGGCACTGCTGCCAATGATGTCAATGAATCAGCAGTAATCCGGCAAGCGGCAGACGACGCGGAACTGATGGAGACCACAGGCAGAGATAGAGCAGGCGAGACCGGGGAAAAGAGAAGGAACAAAAACGATCATCCTCGTGGATCGCTGTTTGACCACTGCGGTTTGATACGACGTCCTTGTAACTGTTGTTGGTCTCTTTAGCCCTCTCGGCTGACGCTAAGGCAAAGCAAGCGTTGCTTTGTTCAGTTAACGGTAGCAAAGGCAAGGTTTCGCTAGAGGCCTGGCCGTAACTAATGTCGATGGCCCATCGGATCGCTGAATGATGATGCAACATTTCCGGCTATATATTTTTTGTGTGAGTCTGTGACCGATTAAAAGGCTACACGAGAAAAGGTGTACGTATAAGACGAATATAATATAACGTCGACAGTTGTTATAGTCGACGGATAAAGCCCAATGAGCGCGCGAAAATTAAACATGGATTTGGCTATGGCAGAACTTTTAAACCAATCAAGAGCGAAAATAATGGGAATAATCAATCTGAGTACTGCATATAAACTGAGTGTCATTTTGGATCCGCTCGTTACGGAGCGGAAATACGCATCTATAAATTTCCGCTCTAACTGTAACGTTATTGTACGATCACAATAAAGCTTTTCGGCACAGATTTTTTTTCTATAAACTGATGCGTTCATTTAACTAAAAACCTGCTGCTATTTGAAGTAACGGAGCCACTGGCAATAGCTGCTGCTTGATAAACTAGGCCTGAAGGCTGCCGTGGAAATACCACATTCGTCCACTGCCCCTGCCATTGGTGAGTACCGTACAGTGACTGACTGTTAGTGTTCATCTTCGCTACTTCGTCAAAAATCTCTTTGCGCCACCCATCAAGCCGGTCAGATCTTTTGGCTCCCTCGAAGGGACACTCAGGACCGTTAGGCCAGAAGGAATTGGCAAGAAAGCAAGCGGAGAGAGTCGACAAAGTATCCAACGAGGGCGGCTTATAGGACTCTACTATATCCAAATGATTTTTGAGTGCCTCACCTCAGCACAACTCCACTATCCACGCCCTCCTCCAGCTTGTCGCTCGATGCTTGGCTCGTTCGAGTCCCACAGCGACAGTTTTTCGGACAGAATTGTCGTAGGTCCTCAGATGGTTATCACTGACGGGTGGGTCTCGCTGGCATGACACCACCCTGCCCGACACTCAACGCTTGACATTCACGAACGCACGTGCTTTGCTGCTCCAGGACGAGACCGAGGGTTGTAAAGAAATCCTCTTCATCGTGCTCACACGTAGTAAGAAACCATTGTAGTAAAACGCTTCAACTCGTACAGCTCGTGAATTTTTCGTATAGCTTGGACGGTCTATTGGAGCTTGCGAGAGCGCCGAGACTGGCGCTGCCTCGGGCGCCGACTACTCGCATATAGAACCCTTCGGCTTTTCGACTTTTGTCAGTCTACAATCCTCAGAGTTCAAGTAGTTTGAGATTTTCCAATTGGCGAAGTAGTCCAGCTACTCAAATGGGAGTTAGTTACGTGTCAGTTAGCAGACTTCAGCCCGGTTGGTGATCTAGACAATAATTTCCGATCTGTATAGTTGCCGGTTCGCCCTAACTGACCACTCTAAATTTCTACCGAAATGAGAAAAAAGGTCCGAAATTACCTCGAAGTACAGCTATAAGCAGAATGGAGACAGAAACGCGAGAGTAATAACGACTAGAGGGCGCGGAGGGCGAGAGCGCTTCTAGTACAGAAAATTGGCTTCGAGGCGTAGTTCATGTTGGTTGGAACGGATTGCTTACTTTTAGCAGAGTATATAGATGATAAGGGGACAGCAGAATGGTGGCTGCTTGCAGCAGGGTGGTTTGGTATTGTCTGTATTGTCGAGATGGCTTGTTTGGGCACGTCGTGTGTCTTTTATAAACGAATTCCTTCCGTCTTTCTGCTAATTTTCGGCGAAATTTTCACACATGCACACACGCATTTACCGCTGCAACAGCAGCATCAGCTGTAGCAGACAGCTACTACTTCTACAGCAGTTCTTATAGGGTTCTTGTGTTAAGGAGGTGGCTTCTTGACAGCTCCCTGCGTACCATGCTGCTAATCTGATTTGGGTTACGGTGAGACTGCCACTTTACGCGCGCACTCTCCGGGGCTTCATTTTCACGCTGGCGACGTGGGCCGCGGGTTCTGACATCCAGGACCCGCTGACGTTGTATTGGCGCTGCCGCAGCTGCTACTGTTGCAAGTCGCGGAGCTCAGCGCTTCAGGTGCGCGACGGCAACGAGGCAGCGGTTGTCGTAAGAGCACAGGGAACGAGTACCGGAAGTTGGCGAAGAAGCAGTAGCTGAAACTATGCAGTCGAATAGGACGACCGTGGATTTCCAACAACAACAATAAAAACCACAACAACGACGACAACCATAACAATACAGCTGACATTTGTCAATTAGATCAGACCATTCCATTGGCTTTTCTGCCCGATTCGCCGTTGGCGACAAGAAGAGCGTCGTACATTGAGGAAAACGTAGAACAAAAGCAAAGAGTAAACGCAAAACTCTCATGGAGCCTTGTCACGTTTCCAGAAGTGCTGCAGGTGCCTCCTGGAGCTGCTTGTATCAGTTAGAACTACAGCATTTGTCGGACAACCTGCCTACTTGTCGAGAGGCCTTATTTACCTAACAGAAGCCGACCGCGGCGGGCGCAGCGGTAAATTGACTTGACAACAGGACAGAATAAGGTCTCGCTCGTTTGAGTAAATCGAACTTGACCATTACTATGTCATACGTCTGTTGGCAGTTGCTTTGAAGCAGGCGGATGCAATTATTGATGCAGTTCCATTACGCGAAGGAGTACGCCAAATAATGATAGGCCAGATTTTACTGTGTATCGCTGGGTAAATAGTAAGTTGGCGTTGTTCTACCTCTAGCGGGCCATTGGTATTCTACCAAAATGAAAGGGAGATGTGCTTTAGAAGTCTACCGGTGTAGAACTCACACTATATTGTACGTGTAATACACCCATGTAACTGCATGGTTTTAACTGCAATAATAAGAAGTTTTCAACATTTGCAATGAGCCTGGGCTAACGTCTATGTTTCATTAAAGGAAGGCGCCAATGACTCTTTTACCCTTTGTCCCTATAGTTTAGCTTTCGTAATCGAAAAGCTGACACTCAATGATACCGAGCTGGATGATACAAATTCGCGCGTTTTTCCTTTCATGCTCCAGTGAATCCTTTGTGGCCTGTTTTCCAGCCTGCGAGCACACCCAATTTTCACCTATCGATACTACCCATTTCGCTAAGGAAACTGCCGCGTAAATTCTGTTTAGTCGTTAAAAGGAGCTAAGCCGCCTCATCGTCTACGGTAGAGCAGTTTTAGTTCTCCGTTTAGGCCAATTGCGGAAGATACGTTCTCCTTTTTCCTTCCCTTAATATTTCTTTCGCTTCCGTTCTCCTTAGCAGTTAAAAAAAAACAACGAGGGCGTCCATCGCTGTCTATCTGTCAGACCCTCTGCTACGGCGACTTTGAATGACCTTCGAATTCACGTGTCGCCTTTCAACTACTATATTGAAAGACTGGATGCCTAGATTCTCTTATTGGCACTCGTCGCAATAGCAGTTGGCTGTCCGGCAGTAACGGCCTACAGCCTGGCCCTGTCACTCACCTTCTTGCCGCGATAAACAGCGCATGTTCCATCTCAACGTGGCTGATAGCTGCATCGTTTGCGTATGCTACTACCAGTGCTGCTGATCCCTTGTTCCGTTACTCTGGCCTATACCTTCTTAACTTTTTTGACGGTCTTCAGAAGCTTACGAAATCGATGCTTTTTTTTTACCAGTGCTTTGGATTTTTTGGAGAATAATTTGATGTCCCGCAATACGCTATGGCCAAATACTATATGGTCACAGAAACGAGGTTGCAGGTAGGTAACGTCGTTAGGTGATTAAAGGTTGGACTCGGTCGCCAAAGAGCCGAAAAATTTCGGTTTCAAATCTTGTGAAAGTGACCAGACGAAACCTGTAACCAGCGAATAAGTTGCGCCCGTACTTTGAAAAAATGGCACGCAGCACATTTTATGAGGTAAACAAAAAAAAAAAAAGCCTGAATTAACTCACACTGGTATACGTATTATTGGCTAGTTTTTCTTCGCGATTTTAAGTAGTGATAGAATGAACCTTTGAAATGCCTATTTGCCAAACTTTTGAATCATTAAGTAAATATTTGTGATTTATTTTGTTATGAGTAAAAAAAACGAAAGATAATATCCGAGTTCTGCCCTTCTATTCTTGCAGTATATTTCGATTTTCCACTAAGTAGAAAAGGCCAATTCCGTGAGAACGATCTAGCCATGTCTAACGTCCTAATCGTGCTGTTTAACACATATCGAACATTATTTACCTAGTCGGGATGCGTTCGTTTTTTAGCATTGACTTACGGTGTTCAGTTGCAATTGACTCTCGGACACCCTTAAGGCCTTATCTAGCAAACAAATGATTCCTTTTTAGTTGGCCAAACTACCATCGGCTCAAAATATACTGAACACGGTTTACGCTTCACCGCACTACTTACAATTCTCGTTGCGGTTTGCGGATCATCGTTATCAAACTTACCTTCGATAGAGGTGATGAAAAAAACAATTCTACTTAGAAGAAGAAAAAATGTGAGTTTGCTCTAACTGAGTTTTTGGCGTTGGGCCAGTGGAATCAATATGAATGTTTGTAAGAAGTTTATAGCGTATATCCACTCAACTGGCGCGTTTTTTCTATGTTGAGAGCATAGTACGTAAATCGTCATGACGGAAGGATACAAGTTAGCTGGCGGTAACGGTGACGTCAACCGAATAACGTATCGCTGCCAGTTGACCCAGATGGACGCTAGAAGCAGGCTGTTTAGATAATCATAGAAAATAAGCGAGACAAACCGAAAGTGTTTGTGATGAAGTGAGCGAGACCGGTAGCCACTTGATCTCCAGGTGGTAGACTGGCCAAACGATCGGAGGCAAATGGCCAAAATGTGCTTTTACTTCTGTGCTGCCATGAGGTTATGGAGGAGACATTCAACGGGGGTGCCGATGTAAAGGCGGAGACTCCATGAGTTGGGATAACTTTAAGTTGTCCTTCATGAGTCGTTCTCTCATTACCAATGTAAAAGTGGAGATATGGGAAAGAGAGTGCGCGTTTGACTGATTTTATATATCGTTTGATTCCATATTTTCGCATCACTTGTTTGATGCCAGCGAAACAGTTGGCTTGCGACTTTAGGGCGCAGGAGGGAGTGATTTGTTGATTAGACTCATTAATCCTTTGCTTTGATCTCTATGTATCAAAGCATGGCTTGACTGTGGTCTCCAGTTACCGTAATTGGGTAACGCATTCGTAACCGAAATGCTTTGTTAATTCTGCCTGTTTCCTCTGCTTCTTTTTCGGTGTTGGCAAATGAGGCTTCCCCGGGGCGCGTTTGACGATTCGAGCGGGGCTTTAGCTAGGAAAGGACTTTAGCGTCTCTGATGCTTTCATTCATTTACAATGATTATGACCGCGGGAACACAAGACACCTCTACCGTCTCCTTTCCACAAAAAAAGAGTTACGAAAGGGTCGGCTGTGTCATTAATTTGAACCATTTACTATTTGTATTACGTAAACGCGGCAAACGATTAGGTACATGGACGAGGATGCCCTACGAGAATGGTGTAAATTTCATTGTTGCCGACTGTTATTCAGTTCTGGTTCGGCTGTTCCATTTTTCTGAAGCTCAGAAATCGAGCTTAGATGTTTCGCTTCTTAGAGAGCATTACAGGAGACTTACGTTTTTCTCAGATTTTGGTTGCTGCGTTTGTTCCATATTTCTGCGTCTAAGAAACAATCAGCGTTTTGATGATGTCATACTGAGCAGAGGGAAGCACTTAATGCATACTGTCTAGCTAGATTCCTCCTTCTACCTGGGCAAAGATTAGACTAGCAGATTCCCTCAATATCGACGAATACATATGCCCCTGGTACTGCCGTTGTGTAGAAGAGAATCGGCGATGTATCGAATGGTGTACGCTATCCTCTTTATCAATCCGGCCTCTGCCGCTTCGACCTGAATTGGACCATGCACCCAGGCTGAGGGAGGTCCGTTGGGCGGCGAAGTAGATTTGAGGAGCCAGAAAAATCGACTTCATTGAAGACCCCAACTGTATCCGTTCTACCTCGACTAATCTCGACTATTTCGAGGACAGCTGTAGATTGGCAATACATCAGTGCGCCACCACCCGTTAAATTCAACAATTCGGCGCTTTTTTGATTGCACTGAGTGCGCGCATCGAGCACCACACATTGCGAGACAAGCCACACTCCATCGTGTGTCGACTATTCTCCCACTTCCATTAAAATTTCGGCCAAGAACAGATCTCTAGGAAAAGAAAGATTTCTTCCTCTTTTTTTCTTTCTCCATTGCCGAACGCTGAAAACAAACTGGCCGCGGCAGTAGTAATAACAATAACGGCAGTGACCACCGAGACCGGCCTTTTTGGGTAAGGTTGATGCTGCAAGAGCAGCGGCGGTTACGACGTTAGCTTCGATGAGTGTACCTGAGCTTATAGGCAAAGGGAGAGAGAAGTAGACAAACGGCTGAGCAAACATCAGAGTACGGCGACAACGCCAGCAGCCAAAACAACCGGAGTGGTGTCCAGCCAATCGAACAGTGTCAACAATCAACAGCGCAGACAGCGGCACTGCACCGACATACAAACAAAACAGATGCTGAGGATTAAACAATAGCAACAGGCTTGTGAGATCTATACAAGGAAAAGCAACGGGCGCCTGTTCAAGATGAGTGAAGCGAGCTGCCTAGCTACGATCAGAACAAAAGGCCACTAAATCTCAGGACAGGCCGGCAGATGAAAAAAGAGTTGCCAGGCAAAGGCACGCTTCACGTCATTCAGACCTTTGTTTTGTCGTCGAATGTGTGAAATGTACGAATGATTTCTCTACTTCCAGTTTTTCCAAAGTTTGTTGCACTGCTCATTGTCAAGTGCTTTCGCATTACATCGAAGATTTAGTTATTCTCTATACTACAATTGACATGTTGAAATCTATGACACGCTGTGCCGCCTCACATGTTTAAGGCAGGAAGTTAGGAAAACGTGGTCGTAATCAAAATACGCAATAGCGTTCACCGTTCATTACGTGTAACAACGATGATGGTCATTTAGTCAGCATTGAATCATTAGAGCGTGCTTCTTTAAGTTGATGTGAAATGTTAGGCCTGCAGGAAGCTTCATGGGAGAAAGCATGGAGTTTTTGGAAACGACTCCTAGTAGAATAAATGGAGTAACGTAAAGAAGTCTGTAGAGTCGATAGTCGTTTAGTCAAGCGAAACTACGTAGCTTTTAATCAAGCATATATTCAGATTTTCACTGTGACTCCATCTGCATGGCAGGTGTGACACATGCATGGCGTTCAAAATGTGTGTGTGAGTTCTGTAAAAGTGGGGTTTGCCATGTTTGTCACTGCGGTACCGGTCTCGAAAAGCTTGTGGGAACATGGTTGGCCAGTAGGTAAACTCTCGGCTGTCTCGCTCCTTAGCTAGCAGCACAAAAGCTACTCGAGCTGAACTCGTTTCATCGGCAGGCGAAACTCTCTTTTGAGTGTAATTTGCTTATGCTAGACATAAAACCGCTTCAACTGGGTTAGGGTTGGGCTAACCGCTTCTGTTGGTCTCCGAGAAATGTATACCGTCGCCAATAGTTTTTAAAGTCTATGGCGGCCCTTGCTGAAATATCAGGAATTTATCGGTGCACTCAACGAGACCTCAAGGGTCCAACACTATCTGAGGGAGTTGACCTGTTTTTCCGTTTGTCGATCCTTCCTGTTGTAGCCTACAAGAGCCCCTCCGAAATTCAGTATGCACTTGTGTATGTCTACATTTCCTATATGAATCCAGCTATTCCTTGCTATGGCTTATGACTATGGTTGGGCCGCAAGGGATAAGCTGATCCGATGCTAAAATGATGACGGTGGGTCCTTCCTCCTCCCAAGACCGCTGTAATGTACCTGGCCTGAGCGTCATCAGATCACTAGCCTGCCTTGCTAGCTCGCTGACTTTCTGGCCCTTTGTTGTCTCCCAGTGCCTGAGCAGTGATTCGCTAGTTATGTATGTCGGCTTCTTTGGGAAACTCGTACCTTCAGCCGACTAGATTCGGTTACCCTTTGGTTATGCCGAGCCACGTTCGGCAGTTTCGTCAGAAATGGTCGCTACTTTGACGTTGGCGCCGCTTCAGTCCCAGCTACTATTGATTCAGCAGCTATATCGTTACTGGCACCGTCGTTTCGGCGATCCGAGATCCGGCAGGCTTTTGTGGGAGCCAGTGCACGGTATACTGCTATTCATGCTGGTAGCTACATTAGTGCACGTCTGCTAGCCGGATGAAAGCGGTCTTTGAGCACCTGTGAAAGCCGTCTAACACGAGCTGGCAGACGGTGGCTAGCGTCGAGGGGGGACAGGGTGGGCTGCAGCTTGTTTCTTGTCGCGATGGGTCCCTGAGCAGAACCTGTGAACGATACATCGGCAACAGCACACGGGAAATAACGAGAGATAACCTTTTTCGAAGTGCGCCTGTCAATGGCGGCTCTGCGGGCAGTGGTATTTGTACGTCGTCATTCTTAAGCTTATTCTAGTTCATCTTGAAATCATTTCAATGCAGCAGAGAAATCTACAAGCTGTCGAATAATCCATATGGGACGAAATTCGTTTGCCAACTGGCTATCTGCTGGAAGAAGCAGCAATTCGTAGGCAAACAGAAGAGCCTTTTAGGAAAAGCGAACAGGGTCATAAATAAACGAAGATCGAAGGACGCGGCAGGAGACCATTTAGACGTACGGAAGAATATTATTCTGGGTTTCTTCCATGTGTTCCCTTAATGCCTGCTACTGTGGCTACCGGAAACAAACACAGATGTCCCCAAATGACGGTGACTACTTAAAGAAGCCGAATCTTTTTTCAAATCTGCTAATTTGACCAGGTAACTGATGTAAGATTAATGTCGAAGGTCTCACCGGAAGGGACTTCGTTAAACTTTGTTTAAGGTTCTTCAACAGACGTATAGTACCGTATGATTATGTAAGCCTATGGCTTCCTTTCAGTGTATATCGCGTATGTACAATAGCGTGGTATGTTTCTAATCGAATAATGTCAAACAGACGTAGATATCTCATAAACACCACCACTATTTCAGATAGGACGGATCTGCGCCCGAAGTAATTATCCTGTAAGCATACAAGCGGCATACTGTCAATGGGATGCCACTGAGCTGTGCTACGGACATATTAGGGCACATGGCATATGAAGGATGTACTACATTTTTGTGTCGTTCTGTGCGTCTCGATAATGGTTAATTTTACTACCTTATCGATCGTGACGACGCTTGACAGTTTTGCTATTGGCTACTGAGCAAGAAGAAGTCGACGCTGATCATATCTTAGTCTGGCCGTTTAAGCTGTTCTATCCAGATATGAATATAGTATGTAACTGTTACAATGTGGTCCATTACCCGAAAAGCAGGTAAGGACCGCGCTTGTTTGAAATCAAGTGTACGTATTTGATTTTAGTAAACAAATTACGTCTTGGTCCCCTTTTTTTGTATGTAGCTAAGCAATCGATAATAATCTAATAAGTGATTCTATTACGTTACAGTCAGACATGATGTTTCTTAGCAGGTGAACCTTGGAAGTGTCTGTCAGCGGAATACCATCCCTGTCTTTTTTGCCCTTGTCCCAAGTTGATAAATATGGGCAGGTGATGGCTATTGTTGATTCCTACTGTCGAATAAATAAATTATTGTTGAAGAACGTGAACACAAATATTAAAGTAATAGTAAGTATTATTAATAAACGATTCTCAAGCAGAGAGTTTGAATCGATATGTCGTCAGTAGTAGCGGGAACGGCAACGCCTGAACTCGCCGTGAAATAGACTAATGTCTGCAGAACAGATTGTATGGATTTCGTATGGATACGAAATGTACACTACGACAACAGTACTCAGTAGCGCGTCGATATTAACAGCAGAAAAGACTGCAATGACGTTTTCTGCATATAATTTATTTAAGTTAGTTCCCTGATTGCTGGAGCCCGCGTAACTTCGATACCGTTCTCCGAACCTCAAACACGAGCGTTCGGCAAAACTTTAATCCTCAAATAGACACGGTAAAGAATAACTTTCGACGGAACCAAATGCAGTTGGGACGCTTAACTTTGCTTTTATGCTTCTCACGGGCAACAGTTTGCATTATGCAGACCTAAGCGATTGCAAGTCGCTTGGTACACGCAAAAAGCATTGAAAAAATATCACAAACAATCCCTGAAGGTAGGCCTTGGGTTTGGAAGACGAGAGAAAACCAATCCGGTGGACTGTGATCAAGTTAAATTGATTACTCTTAAAAAATATATGCATAATGTAGGAAACTCAATCGACGACAAAAACCCTTTCACTATATCACATTATGGGCATTTTAGGGTTTCACTCATGTTGCAAATAGTGTACAATCAAGAAGCTCGCTAAAAAAGTAGCTGTCTGACATATATTGAAACAGGTGTAGTAGAATACATATGGAACGGCACACTTCCCCATAGATGGTTCTGTTGGTGTATGGAATACGCATTAAAAAATTGAAGAAACTTTTCAGTGTAGAAATTATGATTCCTATATATAGTGTAGTGATGTATATATTCGCAGTTCGTCGTTACGGTCGATGAGCCTAACTATACTGTGGATGTGTAGCAATAGTACAGGTTTGAGCTCTTCGAATTCATCCATAGCGTGTTTAAAAATAACAGCATACGTTTGTGGCTAGACCAATAAACAGTACGGTATCTAATAAAAATGATTCGCAGTACTCCGTAAAACTAGGCAGGGCTGAAGTCGTGAGAGAACGAAGGCAAGTGCGGTTGCGCTTTCTAACTAGGTGTAACAATCATATTTGCAGCTGCTACCCCTCGTTCGTAATAGAATCGGCAGATCTGCCGGGAACCACCAATTTGTGTGACTGCTTTGAAGATGTCGGAAGCTTTTTCGAGGATAGAATCAAGTCCGATCCTAGCAACGTTTGAATGGGATTAAACGGGGTTGTGGAGTTTTCAAGACGAGTAGTGCAGCCTGAGCGGTGCGTGTTAGAAAAGACCGTTCTAATTCGCTCACTATACTATAGTCTTTATTGAATAAGACGCCTGTACCACAGTCAAAGAAGCGGGGGTACACACTGGATGAGAAGGCAACAAAATCTAATTGAATGCTAGCATCTACATGATGTATATAAAGTTGCTTCTTATCTTGTAATGATAGGTTAGTCGCCACCACTGGTCTTAGCGTTGGATGCGATACACATAGTAATCGTGACTGAAAGCATTTATGCGAAGCGTCGACAAGAAAGGAGACAAGCCAAAGCAATTCGTAAACACAGAATCTGTGCAGACCTCTTGCTCTCGAGCCACCGTCCGCAGCGGTTCTCTCGATCCAGTGTCACAGAAGGCCTTGTCACTCGCTTGTTAGCCCCTTCCCGTTCTAAAACAACCAAAATGCCAGACGGATGATTTGACATGCTTGTAGAAGTACGTGCTCTTATTGCAACTACTTTCTTGCTGGTTTGGTTGTTTCTTCGCCTTTGCTTCTACTTTTGTTAGCCTCTGCACCGTTGTGGCCGCTGCTGCGGACAACGAAATGAAGATGGTGCTTCTGTCATTTTTGTTGAACTGCCGACAGCGCCACCGATTATATACAACGGGAGTCTTGTCAAATTGTTCGCTTAAAGCTGGTCATGTTTGCCTTCCTCGTATTCCTCTCTATGAGTATGCTAATTTTCTCTATGAGGCGGCTTCGATACTCCGTAACCGTTTTTTTGTTGCCGCAGCTGCCGCTGTACTCGATTCCTATCTGTCCTTGCAATAAGCGTCTTTTTCGCGATGTCTCGTCGAACGGGCTGCTACATTTAATGTAAATGTACCTACAAATTACCATAGACCATGTAATTTGTCGACTGGTATCTCTTTTTAACGTTACGTACCGATCTGTTGGTGTTGAAGCGTAAAAAGCTATACCCACTTCGATAGGTATGGCGCGATAAACTGCGGTGCACTGGAAGACTATAACACATTGAGGTATCGCCAAAATGAAATTAACAACTGACAGCTAACCACAAGCGTCGGGTTATGATGACGGTAATTTCTATCAGACGACATGACTACCCTATCTGATCCGGAGTGTTCTGCGACGTATTCTTGGAGAGATTTGTGATTTTGTACGTCTTCTTAACGTCTTACATTGTCCTCAGCAGATCGTTCGCTACGGCCATGACAATGTTCTTTTGTAGAATTAAGGTTTCCAAGGGAAACGGTAGATTTAAATTTCCCTGTAATACCAAAGTGAGTAACAAGTTTTCCCACTAAACTTAAGAACATGTGGTAATTAATCTAGGTTCGAATTTGGGCATAGACATACCTCGTCTCGAAATCTCCGTTTCGTCATCTGAAGTTATATCAAACAGCTGTAGTATCGAACGTAAAACATTCAGCTTCAAATCAAATATCCTAGCTACAATAACCCTAGAACCCCATCTATAGCAGTGGTCTATAGATGGGGTTCTAGGGTAGAAAGGGGTCTAGTATGAGCATGTATTTTTACTCAATTATATATCGTTGCCCTACTTCATTGTGTAAATGCTTTCTAGAACAAAGTTATTAGAGAGGAAAGTTTTGCATTCAAAAAGCTATCACAGCGACGAGCTAAGTTACACGATGACGCAATGTGCCCAGCCGTTTGCACGATAATTACTATGCCCCTCTAACAGGTATAAACAATTCATAATTATTCTGGTTCTAACAATTCTAGAAAAACTAAATCAGAGGATATGTCAAACGATCGTCGATGATTAATTTGACAATCAAAAAGCTCATGATTGATGAGACGCAAGCGAAGCCTATATTCATACCTGTTATCATACAATATAACTAAATACGCCGATATTTAGCAGTGCTCCACGACCGTTTAGCCTATCCACCACCGCATTGATTTCTATTAATACATGGTTGGCTACTGGACGTTAGCCGACACAACGCGTATGAGACCAGTGAACTATGCATGTTTCCCTTTGCTGCTTTTACCATTATCAGCTAAGCATCTACTGGCGCCTGTCCCGTTGTTGTCAGCATCGCCATGTGGTCACAGTCGCGTCGCGATGGGAAGGACGACGGCCACTCAGTCACGTCAACAGCAGCGGAGCGCGTTAAAAAATCGCTACGAAAAATCGCATTAGTTGGACGGACCCGCAGGGTCGGTCAGTTATTGGAGCTACCAGCAATGACGGTGGAACTTTGCGCCAACGGCACACAGCGTCCGCTGGCAGTGATGCGTAGGCGTTCGCTTTCAGGCAGATACGACGGCTTGGTACTAGTAGCAGGAGGAAGGATTAAGGCAGTGGCATTCGTAGCGAACACCTGGGAGGCTATTAGGACTTCTGACGCGCGTCCAGCTACGTGACGAGACAGATAACGCCCGGATGGTTGTTTAGAATGGTGACGCTTTGACACTTGTCTTTCGGGCTTGCTCTGCTAATCCGCGGAAGCCACACGACACTGGTGATAGAAACGTCAGTTAAAACTGGAATATTACTTTAAAAGCGGGGCACATGGCAGTCTAGCTAACGATATGTTGAACAGAGAAAATTTCCGTGACAACAACTAGATGAACAGTGCTCTTGGTTCCTTCTTAGAAGTAGAAATGAGGCGATATACAAATAAGCTTTGGGCTTCATCTCGGCGTAAAGCCACAACGCCTCTTATTTGAGTGTTTATCACTGTTCCACTTTTCGTTTACCCCTCAGGCGGGTTTGCGTACAATTATAGGCGTTACTACCGTGTCAATACTCTGGAGTCTTAGAATGTTTCGATATGAGTTTGCGCGCACATCGTAGAGGCAACATCGACCTTGTGCAAATAGCGAGTTTTGTCTATTTCTCTATTCCGACGCATCTTTTTCCCCTTCATTTTGTTGCATTTCTGCGAACAATGAAAAGCTGCCGACCGCGTACCGTAGCCTAAAGTGCCATTGTTCATGCGGCCCACTAAAGCAAGAGCGAGGAAAACAGACATGAAGTAAAGGAAAAGATCGCAAAATAACGGAACGTCTAACGGAGGACGCGAGAGAAAGACGTTCCGCTTCTTCCAACTGCGCTTGTCGTCTCGTGCCCGCTGCTGCAGGACCAGCTATTCCACGTTTTATTACAGTATACTCAAATGCCTACGTCATAGCGTCACGACAACACCAGAACAGCAATTGCCAACAGGCACTGGCCGATAAAACGGCGGTAGCTATCACGATGAAGTAAACACAACGCCAACAACAGCGACACAACAAGAACAACGCCACCAACAACGCCAGCAGTCACCGCAAAGCAACAACGAAAACAAAAAAAGCTTCTTTCCTCTCTTTTTTTTTTTTACTTTACATTTGTCCCCAAAGGCATTCTGCGACCTTACCGTTGCTTCTGCTGTTCTTTGGTGATAACTACGACAGACCCAATTGAGTACCTAGCAGAAGTCACCAAAGTGGGGATGGAAACAGCAGCGACAGGGCAATTGACAGCAGTCGGATGGGACTGCCTACGTACGTGCAGTCGTTTAATAGGGACCGGCCAACAAAGTCAAGTCGACATCAGGGGCTGAACCGGTAGCTGTGCATCGTATGTTATATAGACAGAAGCCTCTGTATATGGTGGTACGGATCCGAAACGTTTTGGCGTCTGCTCGCACATCCCGTCATTGATTTGGTGTCAGTCGCGGAAACCCCTGTGTTATTGTGTGGGTAGCAAACTATCGTGACGCGGATTAAAACACGATAATAATGATCGTGAGCGAGCAGCAGTTAGTATGGAAGTTGTATGGTTAGAACTATTGATGGGCCATGCGGCGTGGTCAAGGGCATCGTACCCAGTATTGTATACAGGCTCCATTCACTTTCTAGCTGATAGTGTTTTCTAAAAGTGAGAAGTAACTTTTTGGCTGATCGCATTATACGATTTATGGAGACCATGTCCCCATCCTGATGACGTGGCTATTATCGTATTATTGTTATGACCGCTATGGCAGTCAATCAACGCCAGCGATATAGACACCTGACGAGGTCGTTAGTTATAAACCGGACTGTCGACGACCTCGCAGGTCAGAAAGTGCCTGCGATGAGAGCAGTAAGATGATGGTGGTGGTAATCATTGTTATACAAAAAATGACGCAGCAGGGAATCGATCTCTATTCCTAGATACTGCGTTCTACCAAGTGCTTAGAATTTCAACTCCGAAGTCGTCATTCATTGTTGGACGTTGCTAGACAGACACACTACTACAAACGGTGATGCGGTCACGGCTGTTATCGAGTCGGTAACAGCTTTCGGGAGAGCCGTGAAACATACAACAAACGAGATGGCAGTGAACATTATAGGAACAAAAATGTTAATCAGTCCCGATGCAATTCAAATGCTAGGGTCTATGATAGAAATAAGCAAAAAAAAACAGCACATGCCCAGCAATAACTGCCGAGGGTCCGAAAAAGAAAAGAACTTTTTCGTGACATGATGCTGCCGCAGTATTAGATGGCGCCCGATTTTATATAAGTTTGCCAAATGACGTCACAGGCGATTCATTGCGCACATATCAACCTGCGACGTATTTTACCCTATTATCGTTATTGTTTTCCCTGTTTAATTATAATCCAGTGAATGGACTAGGGTATTGCTACTGGAATAAATGTTACCTAGCAAGAATAATAATTACAGCGGACAATAGATAATACTTTCCATAATATGTTTTATGATGTAATAATCTAGCTTGTGCAGCGTAAACAAAATCGCGCGTCGCAGGCTTCTCAATGCAGCTGATAGTACCCCCTTCAGTATAGGCTAATCATCATCATGGCGCGCGGAGCGCCAATCAGTCCTGTAACAATGACATTCGGCCTTGAAGCATGTACGCCGATGTCGTTTAATTAAAGATACCTATGGAATTGCTATCCATCGGCGTTATTTGTGTCACACTGTTAACGTGGCCGGCAGAGGAGCAGATCATCGAAAATAGACACGGACGAGAAGGCACCGGATGCAGTGGCCTTAACGGGGAAAGATAGGGGTCTGCTGTAAAAATAGTCTTGGCCTTAGGCATACTCCACTGTTGTCGGTCATCACAAACGAGACGGGGCGCGCAGTAACGACTTGAGTGCACCTTGATCGCAAGTAACAGCGGATTCGATAGAGTACGTCAACGTAGAGGGATCGAAATAGTGGCGATCAAGTCTGCAACAGCAACAATGATTGCGTACCGTTCGTTGCGCTGTAGCTTTTCAACGTAGGAATAACGTATTGAAAAGACGATTGTGTAGTTACCAATGGCCGTTTTTGTTAGGATTTGATGAAATAGTTTATGATGGGTAGATCAGACGCTATTGTTGTGGGATACAAAGACTTTCATTTGATATGCATAAACACCGTACGACGGTTTTTTGATGTGTGACATATACTTTAGTATAAAACTTAGTTCCTAGTTTTCCGTAACGAAAACGTTGCCTCGTTTTTCGTATAGCTCGTATTTGATCGTACGCTAAGAGCCACGCAAGAAGACGTGCTGAATATTTGCTTCACATTTGCTACCATACTGGGTGACGAATTTTTTATCCTTTCTAGAATCAGTAACCCATGTGTTTTCTTTCGTCCTTTTAGTGGCTAGCTTTTTATTTGAAGAGGCTGACATTCAAAATTCGCTTGACCATATACACAACATTGCACAAGGTGCCTATGGAGCTGTACTGCGTCCTGTACAGTGCTTCTGTTCAGGCTCTTGAAGTGCAAAATTGCTCGTGATTGTAGCAAAGGCTGTTGGCTGAAGCATCGGTGAAGTGCTAAAAGCTCGATGAAGATTCCACTTCAGCCTGTCATTTTTTATTGATAAAGCATATAGACAGCCACAAAGCTGCTAGCCTTTCTAAAGCCGCTACTGCAATCGCCGATAGCGATGGTAGTTGCCTTTCCCTATCGAATAGTTGTCCTTCGTTCGTTCGTTACCCTGTAGATGATTATGGATATGAGTTGCTCTAGCCATGAGGGTGCACTACTACCTAGCCGGTCTAAAATGCGTGTTTTACAGCGGGAAGGCCGTTTTGATCAGTCAATGCTAGTAGCAGGAGCGACTGATGCAGCGGGAGTCAGTGGTAGCAAGGGATACAGACACGAGCCTTGCTCACGGGGGAGGCCTAGTAGATAGCGGTGGTGGTGGGTGGGGGCAAAAAATGTAGGCAAGCAAGTGAACTACTACGCTGGCTGAGAAATGGTAGATTGGGGCATTGAGGGTTGAACACGGCCAGATCAATGGACCAAGTCTGCATCGAGAACCTCTCGGAGCAGTCAGGCCCATGCTCTCGCCCCCTGAACCCTACTAGAGCTCTTAGCCAAGCCAACTTACCAAACTCGTCGATGCACCCAAATCCCCTTAGCAGTCGCAGGTCGTCACGAGGCTAGGACCCGTCTCCCCATGACTTTATTGTACACCACTGTTAACCACTAACCCAAGCCAAGTTGGGGAATCAAAATGAATGAATGACCAAACCGATAGATAGACAATGGACCACCTCCCTAGCCTTAGTAAAAGCAGCCTCGGTGGAGGTAATCGAGCATCTGACGAACATGTCGCTGCTGAGACCTTTGTCGTCAGCGCTATTGGTTCATTACAGACGAACCCCAGCACTTGCCGTGAATCATGGTAGCTCAGGCCGGTATCGCAGACCTCAGAACTGCTGTATCAGTTGGTTTATAATCTAATAGACGCCATCGCTGATAGTGGTAGTAGCAGACGAAGTGCTTCCTTCAATACGGGGTATGAGCGCTAAGCAATATAAATGCCGCTTCTTTGTACCTCGGAGCATGTTGATATCATAGCAGACAGAAATTCAACCATACACATGGATCGCCCTCATGTTTATTGACCACTGTGGCCAAGGACACAAATAATCCTTTTCGGGCGATTACCCGAATTTTACAATGTAATCGACTCTATAAGTCAGGCTTATATAGTACAGTTGACAATTTGTTTCAGCTAGCTTAATATTATGAATAATAATCTTAGTAATATTTCCTTCACGTAGTCGCGGTTTGAACAAAAACGATAGCAAAATTACTATTATTTTAGCCCGATACAGTCATGTCAAGCTTGCCCTGCGCATTCGACTCGAACTCTCATGAGCCTACTTTGCGTCCATGTTTACTAAATTTGTATTTGTGCACCATGATTGTATAGCCTACACATCTGTGGTACATATAAAAACAAATAGCGGAGATTGACCACTGCTTCTTCTCCCGCACTATCGGCAGGCATTTCTCTACAGTAAAATGCTCATGAATTATGTGGAATGGAACAAAATATTATGGGCCATCTAAGTACAAGATCGAACGCATATGCAGCGGCTGATTCATGTTGTAGTAACGTTGGGAATGTTAGAGTGCGAGCTTGGGCTCCTTAAGAATGGTAACATAGACTTGGAGTCACATAAGATATTCCCACCCGATCGCCATTGTCATTACAGCACGCTCCCAATGGATATAGGACGACTCCTAAGTATGTCGATAGCAGGCATTTATCTACCTGTATACTATGCCATGTTTTTTCTCGAGACAGTCTTTCTTTCTACATGTGAAAAACATCATTACGTTCTACATCCACCAACGTCTCTTCAAGCGAAAGTGTTATTTTCTGGTAACCGCTTGATGCACTGGAATAATACTATATACGCGTGTATTATATAAAACACCCCCCCCCCCCCCAGCACACCCTTGCGAATTCGAACAGTTGCTTCGTTCCGCGTGCATGTTCCTAGCTATACTGGGCGTAATTGCTATTCAGCGATGCAGTGCCGCTATCCAACGTTGAGACAACAAACAAATCAACGTGGATCTGGGTTTAAGCATGCTGACGCTAGTTACCATGTGCCAGTGGATACCGATGCATCAAGTGTGGTTCCAGCAGGAACACGGTCTCATGAGTAAGCGTTCGGCAAACGATATGCTCTCTGTTGCAGTTCAGTACAACGGTAGGTAGGGGTTGCTATCACCAAAGAACTCTGCCACCTTCCATCGCACACCGACCAAACCCAATACAGCCGTTATGCTCCTCTAAGGATGCCCACTGTTAGCGCCGAAGCGATCCCTTTCCTTTACAGTTCCTTTCAATCTTGCCCGAAGGTATCCGCGCATTTGAAGGAGTGGCCATGGGTTTGTAGCTCGGTCCAACAGTCTCTCATCTTCGTGTTCTCTCTCTTATCTGAGTCCTCCGTGGATCTGCCCAGACAGGATAATGCTACCTCTTTACCTCCGAATGGAATTCGGTTAAAGCGTATACTTCCCTCCTCTCCCAAGGGTGCCGGCGATGCAAATGGGGCCAAAAAAACTAGCATTTTACTGGTAAACTAGCGAAGCATGAGAACACATGGGGCAATGGGGGGCAAGCTAGAATACGTTAGGGTCGGCAGCGACCATCCTCATCGCTAAAAGCAGAATCAGACAGCCCTCGATAACTAGACTAACAAGACTCTGTTTGGGGGTGTAGGTAACGCGTTACAATATATGACTCACTATAATATTATAGTAGTTGAGACAGCGCATGGAAGGCGGCATGTGTGTGCTTTCGGTTTGTGAATGTACTTCTCCGCTACCTCAAGTTGCTCCGTGACTCCATAGCCCATGGCGCAGCAGTTAGTGCTGCAGATGCTGCCGCAAGGCAAATTCTCGTTGATGGCGAACGCCTTGCATCCGATTCGCCATTAAAATCTGGCACGAACCAAAGCGAGGACAAGAGACACCGAAGTGCTTTGGGGTACTCGACAGTAAAAATATATTTTTCTTTATTGTCGAACACAGAGGGAGCCTTAAGAGCTGGTCTAGGAAGCCCCGGCGCTTGGGGCAGTCGATCAATCAGTTAGCCAGCAAATGCTTAAGTTATTCTCCCGGGTTTCCCGGAAATGCTTTTCGTTCAAGCTTTCCCCCTTTCATCGACCACCCAGATGTTGCCTCTTCGTTGGCGCTTCTCAGCTTCGTCCATTTGCTGCACCCCGGTGGAGGGCTGCCGAATTGGCGCTGGTACCGCAGGCTACCAAACACGAATGCGTGTTTTCAATCAACATCGCAAAAACGAAATTTGTCTTTGTCATTTACTCAGCCAGGGCAATGCTACGACGCGTTCGTAGTGATGTGCTTGGTGCGCCTACCAAGCGAATCCACGAAGAGGCGCTTGGCTCACAAAGTGATCGATAACGGGTGGAGAGATTTTAGTAACTTGTGCAGTCCGCAGGACGAATTCGTATGTTTGGTAACGGCGAAAGTTAGCATTGCAACGATAGTGTGAGCCCAATCAACAACGACTTTGACAGAAGCAACAACAACCTCAATAATATGTACGGATGTCTCTAATATATTTTTTAGGTGTACATTCTTAAACGACCTACTATACAATACGGATTATGCGTCATAGTAGCATCAGAAACCAGTCTAGATTCTTACCGCCAGCCACATTTGCCGTGAGTTGCGCCTGCTTGTACCTCGATGCATACGAAAACTCGTGTGGTAATAGCGGTTACATGGATTCTTCTTTCATACATGATTCTTCTAGGGATAGGAGCAAACGATACCGACAAACAGTCGGAACGATCCATCCTGAGTCATCAGGTTGGAAAGTCGATGAATGGTACGGGGTCTAAGGGTAAGGGGAGGCCGAGGCAATCAAGGCAACTTCGGCTTTCGCATCCTTGATCGCACCGCCATGCTACCCGTCTTTGCGGCGTCGCTGCTTCTCCGAACGATAGCCAAGATTCTAGAACCAAGCTTGTGTAAAACCAAGCCTTGTGGAACATCCTACACCGCGTAGGGGCGAAGTTGTGTGCCGCAGAAGATTATGGACGGATTCTGGAGGAAGGGGAATGGGAGCATAAGCCACAGTCCACGCTCCAGTCAGCAAGTGGCAGGCGTAAGTAAGCAAGCTGTACACGAGCCGCGCAGAGCTGGACTAAGGACAAAGAAGAGAACTGAAGACATTCGAGAAAAAGAGAAACCGAGGGGAACCAAGTATCTTCGAAGACTCATTTTAAACTTATTTTGCCGCTAGAAGCACTCGCGACCGGATAGATATTCCGTTACGGGCTCCTACACACTCCGGCCTCTACCCCCGACAGGATGCCTGTCCGTTCCCGGCAATGGATAGTGGTGTCAGAAGATGCTTGTCGTGTGACTATCACTGCTTGCTTGCCCCAAGTCATGTAAAAGCGGGCCATGTATTATTAAAACTGTCCAAATGACGTTCTAAGGTGGTTTGTCACAATTTGGATACATAGCTCAAAAAGAATGCAGACATAGGTGCTCAGTTCTTCCTGACCTATCGTCTGATGAGATCGTTCTTAGGAAAGGGCGCGTAACCATTAAGCCAGCTGGCCATCTAGCTAGCACAGTGTAAATGAACCGGCATGATAGCACGGGGGAACAGACTATACTGCTGCTGGGCTTTGCCAGACTGAACGCTGCCAATAAACTGTGCCGGGACAAGGGAAGCACCCGTCCCACGCAACTGTCGCGCGCCTTGGACCCTTCCCTGGCTAGGACCTTGGGTTATGTTTCACGTCACCAAAAAGGCCGAGTCATTTAGGTAGGAACAAAGCGTCGACCAACGATAGCCGCAACAACGAGCTTCCGTTACCGTCACTGACATCATCTTCGGCGCGCAGCAGCCAGCGTCGTCTTGACTACTGTCCAGGTTAGAAACACACCGGTCTCGCAAGCTATTCGCTTTACAGGCTAGACCTGTTTAGGTGGGAAAGATCTAAGCTGGCAAATGGAAAACCGTCTGTTTGATTCGGTGACGACACACGGGTCCACGCGGTTGACGTCTGTCTTCGGCTTGATACGGCGCTTGCCTATAGGCAAATCGTGGGTCGATGCGATGGGTGTGCGCAAAACGGAAGATTAGAACAGCAAACGGAAGGCAAGAGAGTGAGCAAAAGAAAAACGAGTTACGGAGGAACAGATTTCTGGGTTGCCTTGCCCAGGTAAGACAACAGCGACGGTAATATGTGAATAGATCAATAATATTACCTTACCGCTGGTGCCATTAATCGCCGAAACCATCAAGAGCTTTAATTTGATGCTAGTGCTCTTCGCCCATAGTGCCACTGGTTGTTGTAGCTGTTGATGATTGGATGAAGAAGATTGAAGACTTGAGTTAATAGTCGAAATATCTTTTGAACTGATAAGTCTGTTTCCAGTAGCGGTATGGAACAGATCTCCTAGCCCGACTCAAGACTAACCTATTTTTGTTGCCAGCGCAGGTAAATGATCTGCAACAAAACGGTGCAAATTATTGATTCTCTTTCGCCGACTCCTGATTTTTATTCAAGTTAACAAAACCCTGGGCATATCTGTCCTTTCTAGACGTCCGCGTGTTCCATGACGCTTGATATCGCTCTCGATTCTTCCTTGGATATTTCTCCATTGATACGCCAGCAGCTCACTGAAAGACGTTTACTGTCAAACTTCTAATATCTTATTTTGGCTATTGATGGGATATTTTAATACGTCTCCTTATCTACATAAGGTACGGCGTAGATGAAAATACGCAATAATCGATATAGCTCAACATAGTGAGGCGACATTTTTGTTACTGTAGTGTGGCGCGCAGTGATGCCGTATCGTTGGGTGCGTGCTATACTGCACGCAGAGCTAAAATCTCACACGTATTGACTTTTATAATTCATACATCATTCAGTAAAGCTATAATTGATAATTTTGCTTTTTTTTTTTATCTTCACATAATAACTTAACGATGATTGGAAAAAGATTTCCCTATTAAAATTACTTATAGAAAAGCCGGTCATAAGTCAGTAGCAGTGCGGAAGACATGTCATAATAGCAATGTGTTTACATTTGCCAAATGGATATTTTTTCCATGTGACGCGTTTCCCTTCGGAAAGCTCGAGCAAGCTCGTGCATCTTATTTTCTCTCATTTGAACAAGCTCCACGAACCCTTTTACCTGTAGCACAATGTTCTTCAAAACCAAGTAATCGGCAAGGATCAGCCGAACGAACCGAAACAATCGAGGACTAACAGATAGAGAACACTTAACGTACCGCGCATGGCGCGAGGCTGAGACAGGGCATGATTAAACGTTTAAGAGTGTATGCATGTCACATTACCTATTTAGTGCCTATGTTATTTCTCCTTTGTTCAAT
>NW_019213343.1:159719-191246 GCF_002532875.2 Varroa jacobsoni | reverse complement strand
TAATAACACTGCGATTAATACAAGCGAATTTGAAGCTACAGAACGATCAAATACAGGATAGAACCCCTCCACACCCCCCCCCCCCCCAAACGTTCGCCTGGAACAAGCGTCTGTCGCGCATCGTACTGCAACTGCTGTTGCTATGGCACAGATCTAGATAGTTTGTCGTAACTGCTCAAGTGATTGATGGTTATTTGTCGAGATCGGCTACGTTCCCAATAACAGACTAAGCTGAAGAAGAAACTACGTGCGTCGCGTGCAGCGGGCTATACTGAAAATTAGTAAGAAGAAAAGAGGACAATTTATCTAGTAGTGTATAATGAATTTCTATTGATACTGTCGGTATGTTCAAAGAATGATATATCTAACGAATTTTACATTTACATTATTAAAGGAACTGAAATACGAATTCATAGTCCTATGTCCGATACTACCGTTAAGCGTGGTCTCAGATGGCTGGCTCCCAACAAAAAAAAGATATGCTTGCGCAGCTTTAAATCGGAACACTCTAAGTGCCCTAGAATTTAATAGACAAACAAGTTATCACGGGGGCACGAACTGCTATAGCAAGTGCTATATAACTCTTTTGCTAAGATTAGCAAAGTCAAAATAAGCTTGTGTAGTAAGTTTATCTTTGCAGTGACCCCCTGGTCTTGCTGATACTTTACAGTTTGAAAAGAAGCTTCGAAAAGATAAATAACTGATTATGAGGTTGAACGACGCTCAGCTAGTTGGAGCTGACGGGCTCCAGCTGCAGTAAATACTATCACGGAACACTGAACAATACCTTGCTTAATGGAGTGCTGTTTGGATAACTGCAGTCGGTCCGGCGTAGCTTTGTCGGTACATCGTTATGGTTTATGTCTGCCATAGTTGTGCTGTTGCATAGCACCACTAGAATCTGTCTGTCGCATTAGCGTGCTATCAGGAGTTACTGCGTGCTACCAGAGCGTTTGAGCTGCTTGGTGCTTAGGGGCAGCCAAAGCAGACGGCACCGGCGACTATAGGGGGTTTGCGTCGTCGTTAAGTCGTTTGAGCATAATGAGGTTCCTAAGCTCGAAACCCCCAAAGTGACAACCCGTCGCAAAACTGCAGCGATGTCGACTGCAGCCAGAGCAGAAGTGATGGTGATTTTGCGAATGACACACCCATGTAGCTCGCCTGACTTGACTTCCGTTTTTGCATCAGTTTAGCGGATCTGCTCTTTTTCACTCGACTCATGCCCGTGTGTCTAAATTACCGACGAGCTACAGGAGAAGGGGGCGACGATTTGGATGTAATCGTGTATTTGGAAGATAGCTACTCACTGGGAAGTTGGGGGCAGGAAGGTCTAGAAGCAAAATTAGCTAGAGCCAAAAGCCTAAATAATTTGTATGTATATATATAAGATAGAATACCTCTCATCCGCCTTTCGCATGCAGCATGTAAGTACTATTATTACGTTCCTATTATTAAGCACATTTACCACCTATATGTGTATAGAAAAGACAAATTAAACCAAGGGGCAAATATTCCCCTGTCCCCATCTCTGTTTCGATGGGATAAAAAAGCGATATTGACGCTGCGAAGGACAATCCAATCAGCGTCTTGCCGGTTCCGATGTATCTACCGATCAGAAAAAACCTAACATTAGTCATTAATAAGAACTAGTGATTGTCAGTCCGCGAGGCGAATTGGTACGTGAACTCATGCGGAGAAGATGTTGACCGTGATTGCTTTAGAAAACATTGTGTCACACAACGCAAAAACAATGTTTTGTAATAGGTTGCAAAGATCATTGAGACGAGCTATGTGTAGACACAGTTTCTCCACTGGTAAGTCGCCCACTGGCTATATCGTTCGGGCACTGCAGGAAGGCATCTCAGGCCCTACAGGCCAGTGGGGTTTGGGTAATGTTAACCGCCAGCAACCAAGAGAAATTAGTGGCCGAGACGCAACCTGCTACCGGCCACTTGTAAGAGTCATCAACAAAATCGTGTGTAAAAGCTTGAGAAACGAAGATCTTACCACGGTTGGGACTGCTCAGCAGGTTGCTGACGTAGCTGGATTGTTGACATGATAGCCAGAAAGGTCAGCGGCAACGGAATATAGCAAAAGCAAGGCTAAGTTCAGGCACTACGACTAAGCTTCAGGGGTTTCTTAGGAATTCAGCTAATTCAGCTCCCTAGTGTTGAGCGGTTGGTAGATCTAAGAGGACGCTTTACCACATTACAAAGAGACAGCACTTTTTCCTCAACTAATGCTTGTTTGAGCCACGTTATTCGCTATGGGAAGTTGTTTCGGCAAAACACTTGAGCCGCGACGCGGTTCCTGCACTGTTCAATACCGTCGCAATTTTATGGGGCTTTCGAGGGGACGGCGGTAGGGGGGAAGAAGAGACAAATGAACGGCTGCTTGGACGTGCGTCCGTGGTAGCAGTGATGATTGGCTTGCATAGCACAAGAAAAGGTTACCGTTACCTTTTTTTAACCATCACCCCGCCGTAACAGCTATGCACGCTATTTTCTTGTTAGTGTTGCTATTGTTATTGTTGTTGTCGTTACTTCTGCCTTTGTTCCCAGAGTTGTTGTAACAGCGAGCCGAGAAAGCGAGGAATGAACAGTTTGGCCTGAACGGACTGATGTTGGTGCTTTTGTAGCGGCTGCGTTTAGCCGTATTGCGGGAAAAAGTAGTCCATTAAGTTTATAGGATGAGACGGCTTTTTATAGGCCACTTTATATGACTGATATATCTTTAACTTTAAGCAGGAGAAGCGTATACTGAGAACGGACAGTACGTACGCTAAAGGTTAAGCATAGAGGTATTGGACCAGCGTCACCGCCTTGCCCAGCGAGTTCATGATGCAAATGTATATTCTTTCCCTTGTTTCTTTCATACGATAGACAAACCGTGACGCATACTTAATGAATGCGATAAGGTATGTGAATAGCAAATCAGGCACAAGCTAAATCTTAACTCAAGCGGTAAGGTCTCGAGAGGCAAGTGTGAGGAATATATCTGCTTGTTGACTAATAGCAGTTTTAGTAGTGCAGCGGTTTGTCTATAATTGTTGGTATTATCCTTGTCTTTAATCGCTCCGGCTGACTCGTTCTATCCCGCCTATTTCGTATATTTGCTCTCTTAATTATTATATATATATATACACGCATATATAAGGATACAGACCCACAGAACAACTGACGACTGAACACTGTTAGAATATGGGCAGGTGGATAAAGAATGGTTCATGGGTTACACCTGCTACTGCTCTCGCTACTACGACTGCTGTTGCGGCTACTCGAAACCGGTTCGTGATTCTCGCAGTTGATGTAGTTTGTTATAGACCGCAAACATTATAAAGCTTATGGAAAGGCTTGAATCAGCTGTACCGCGCACCCCTTTCTGTTCACCGAGTGATGGCTAGCTGCGATGATGTCCAGCAGGCTATGCCCCAGGGCAAAAATTCCGATTTGTTAGATGGTAGAGCTTTCGAATCAGAACCCTCTCGTTGCCTCCCAGACTCATGCCTCTGTCCACCTGAGCCGAACTCCTCCCTTGGTCGGACGATACCACCCAAAAAACGGGGACGAACAGAACCGTCATGGAATAGAACTTAAGGTAGTCATAGTTCAATACTTTGACTGGCTATTGGGGTGCCGTGAACAGTAAAAATACTAATAGTAATAATAAGGTTTCTAGTAATTTGCCATTATCTACTTACAGGTAAGCATCACCGTCGACGTTAGACAGGCGTTGAAGAATCATGATAGCAGCAATAGCAATGACGCATTACGCAAAGATGTGTAGCCTGTTATTAGGGGTATGATAGCGATAGAAATAGAAATAGCGGTAGAAATAGCGACTCGGATGAAGTGTAGCTACTTCACTATGGGTCATTTGCCTAGGTTCTTCGACTTCTGTATACTAGAGCGCTAGACTGATGGACCCAATAAACGAAAGGTACAAAACGAGAAAAACAATGAATAGAACAAACACCTCAGGAAGTCCGGCTACCAATTTTGCTTCTTTCTGCTACCCCACAACTGGTGTCGCTGCTGCTACTGTTACAGTTGCATCAGTCAAAAGACCATGTTGATTGGTTGTTGTATACTTCTGTCGGTGGACTTCAGTACCAGTATGTTCTACAACATTGACAAGTCACACACGCTTTATTGACGCCAGTGAAGTTTCTCCGCTTCTCCCCAGCCTCGCCCCGGTACTGTGCGATGCTGCTGAGCCAGGCGAGTCTAGTTTGCCCAATACTAGTCCACCATCACCATATCTCAGTGCGGTCGCTACGATTGATAGGGTAAACTCAACTTGCCCAACAGCGACAGCATTAGCAGCAACGGTTACGACACGAATGTCTCCCGTGACACTGAGCAAGAGACGGTTCACAGTGTTCTGTACCAGCCAACGAACACGGAACCAAGGTGGACGAGAGCGCAAAGATACAAACATGTAGGGGAGAGTTGGTGCAGGAAGAGAGAGATCTCAAGCAAATTTGGGTAGCGACTCTGGGGACAGTGAAGACTGGGGGGCGCGCAACGAGCGGGACAGAGGGGCTAGGAGGCACTCTTTGAGTTTTTGCCTCCGTACGTGCTCATATAATTGTAAGGCACTGTTGAACCACAGACTTGTGTCCTATGATATGCAACTAGACCCTACTAGTAAGAGGCGCCGTCTCTCCCCCCCCCCCTCTCTCTCTCTCCCTCTCTTATTCGGATGAGGTCTATAGGAGCAGAAGGGTCAATTTATTGTATAACGATAGACAAGGTCTGTAGTCGTACAGAAATAGGAAATGCAGTGGTATTTTCAAATGCGTTTTTAGCCTCGACCCACAACTGTGAGCTGAATCAACCGTTCTATGCATTCTATATTGGCACGCACGATAGTGAGAGCCTTTTATCAAACTAGTATGGTATACGTGCGGTGACACGAAGGGCGCAAAGGGCTGGATTTCTGTTGTTATCATCCCGTCGAAAAATGGTTCGGATCGATATACGTGTAGATATTAGGCGTATATTTGAAGAGCGACGCAATTTAGGTCCCCTATAGAGCTAAATCACAAATCGAGCGAGGGAACTGATTTTATCTATTTATTCCTTATTATCTACTATCGGTTTTACGCGCGTAACATTTCTCCTAACTGAAGTAGTAGGGTCTTAAATAGTAAGCTGTTGTACTTCTTAACAAATTCCTCTGATGCAGACTCAAAGTGATCTTTTCAAATATTGGCGCCTTTGTTATGGTTTACGTATAGGGGTGACATTGTGTCTGGCGGCGCCTTGCTACAACCGCTGCGTGTATGCATCTATATGCTTATGGGTATGCTTCACTATGGTGACTTTTGTGGTCTTTCTAGTCAAATATATATATGCGGCAAGAATTTATATAAATCTCTTCCCTAAGTATCGCCTTCTCAGCTCTTCGTTCGTAAATTTAGCTAACGATCGTTAGGTGAAATCCACGTTACTTTTCAGAGAGCCATGACTATACTTGAAGGTATCTGAGAGGCTTGGCGGTTATTCATTGATACCTCTATGATATCTACGTGGCCGGTGCGGTCCCATGTGTAGCGCAGGCTGCAAAGAACGTGAAATCGTTAACAATTTTTTTGAATCTTTTTGAAAGATAAAAACATGGTTTTGCCCCTGGTCAATTTTGTAACTTATACCGCTGCTTAGCCATCCTCGAAAAGACTATATCCCCAATGAAAAGTTATAGGCAATCATCTCTTGGAAGAAGCGGTCCCGACGGTATTAGTATTGTCTTGATCTCTAGTCCCGGTTTTATAAGCGTCTTCCATCGATTTACTTTTTGAGTACTTGCCGGGAAAAACATACCTGACCCTATTCCAGGACCAAGCGCTTTCGTCTGATCTTCGTTGTGATGTAAAAGTTCTTCCTCGTGGTTTCATCACTCTACTCTTTGACTAGTCTGTTATGTGACAAGCAACTTTCAGTCCTTCACCACAATCATATCATATGTATATACTGCGAATAATCAAACATGTAGACACACCGAGATAGGCCATACGGAGGCGCGCGCTATTACACTCCCATGTCATCATCAGCCTTTGTTCACATCTCTGCCTTATTTTCTGCCCGTCTTTTATATATCCCTGCTATATACCCTCTCGTCCCTGTGGCTGTAAACCGCCAATTCAGATTTTGCCCACGCATACACACAGATACAGAGTGGGTCGAAGCCGGCTTGAATGCGCTCTGCATTACGCTGTGCCTGCTTTAGGTGTACGCATATATTTATGTACAGGCACACACATATGTATTTACATATTGCATAGTAGAAGGAAGGTAGTCGACGACGAGCAAGGTGTTCTATAGTATGCGGCCATGCCAATGTGCCTTCGTCGCTTCAGCGATCATGGCCCTATACTATAGACGAATGTAAGCTAGCTACGTCAGACTATGCTGTGCGCGTCTGCTGCGTGATCGGCTAGTCGTACCAGCTAAAGGCCATATGGCGTGCCCGAAGATATCAGGCAGACTTTCGCTTTCGGCTGCCAGCTTCATTCTGTCTTTTTATCCCTCCCTTTGCATAACTGCTGTGTAAATGTCGGTCGCGACCGCAACTGATGCGGCAGCCCGCTGGTTGTCTATTGTCCTGTGAAGCGAACAGAGTGCGTGGTCGACTAGAGAATCGAGAATCAGTAGCGAGCCAGTCAGTGCTCAGGGTCTTGAACCTCCTCGGAATTAAGGAGCACACAAATAGTGGGTATAATGGCGTTTGCGGCATAACCTGCCGATCCACGCACATGCGTCAGCGGCCATATACCGTTAATGAAATAATAGTAATAAATCAGTCATATAGTATGGGTGTGATACACGTACAGCGGGCTCTATGACCTGGAAGCTCCGCAAAACATAACTTCGTTCGTTCTAGTTATAGCGAGTCAAACGTTACCATAACCAACTGATACGTACTTTATACGTTAGACAATTAAATTTCAGCTTGGAAATATGGATTCAGCTCTTCAATGATATTACTAGCACCAATTATTTGACCTTATTTCGACTTTATTTCTCCCCTTCACGGCAATCAGAGTGATGATGCCCTTATTTGTGTCAATACTGTGTGTTGCAGTTTCGCAGAAGGCATTGATCAGATTTGCTGCGTGATGTACACGAAGCTACGGTCGTCGTAGTTTCGTAAGGATCGCCCGGGACGTGTCGCTTTCGCGTACATTTTTTTATAGTCAAAACTTCTAGAGCAGACGGAACGGAGGATTTCTCTCGGCGTTACCTCTCTTTGTTTTCACGCGTAAATGATTCGGTGTTATTCCATTTCGTTGTTTAAGACGCAGACGCTATATTTCTTTTCATTGTTTCCGCCAAAGCGCCAAAGTGTTCGAGCGTCGGACGGCGAAGCCTCAATGTCCCACGTTTCCCTTCTGTATTCCGTTTTTAATAGGATGGCCGACTATTGACACTCGCGTAGGGCTAGAACATCGTTCTCAAAACAAAAATACATACGAAAAAAGAGGCACAGAGCAGAATAGGCGATTGTTGTGAAGTACAAAATGGATGATTTCATGTTACTGAAATAGCTCGATTGAGTTGCTCCATTTAGGTAGGTGTTTAAATCCACAGAGTTTCGTTTGTGCTATGCCACGAATTTAAAGAGTCCGTAGTGAAGTTAATAGTTACTGGTCTGAGTTTCAGATTTGACTAAGCTGAAACCATCTGCTTTTGAAGTCGCACACAGACTTGAAAAATGGGGAAAAAACCTACACTACCGGCAGTGGCCAGGTTTTTCAGGTTACTAAAACGTAAGATAGTGAAATTCTTTACGCTTGGATAAACGAATCTAAGTTGAAAGTTGAAAATGATAAGAGGAGAACGATAAAGTGACATGTGATTTTATATTAGGAAAAATGGGCCGCTTTGAGAGATTGTTCGCGTACAATAAGGTAAGCATAAATGAACATTGCCAAACTCACCAGGGATTGATCGAGTCGCCAAAAATAGAAGCTGCCAATGGAAAAAATGGTGTGGTAGAAATTAGGTAATTGACGAACGTGTCTATCTTCTCGCAGGACAAGTACCAGAAGAATACAATAAGCACACAGTGAAACGGGAAGATGATGACCTTTTATCGGATATTGCTTGAGTATAAATCAGTTCTCGTAGTTTATCTGAACGCGACAATGAACTCTTCGGTAGGACGGTGATTTACTGCCGGAATTGATACGATTCATAGTATTCTCACACTGGCCACTACGACCCGAACATTTCTACTTTAATTAATAATATTTAATATGCTGCCCGTAAACTTCATGCGAATACTTCAACGAAGATCTATTACGTATTGCAGCGTCTGTGGCCATGATAACATATCGAATGCATTTCTTCATCTGTCGTACATTTACGTAAACACGAGAGATTCGAGAAGTGATACAGGCCTTCTTCCCATTTTATACAGGTCAACGCTGATTTTTGTCCTGTTTGAAATCTTCGACACGTTTAATTAGAGTTGTTAGGATGAAGTGGATGCGATGTCTCTTGAGGTGGCGAGAGTTCTTATACTGCTACGTAGAAGACATACACCTTAATAAATAACACAAACGGAAAAGGCTGATCAATTTCCTCGATGTCGGCCCTCCAGTTCTGATAACCTGATGATAGAAGCATCAATACTATTTTGGATGAGCCTATTGAACTCTTCATGATACACTTTAGTCCTGAATCCACGCTATTTGCTACCTGTAATTGATACTAACTAAGGCCAATATTGGACTGAACCCAAAATATGGTCAAATCATGTTTCCGTTGCGTTAGGATCATCTGTAGTTGAAATACATCGCTCGATAGTATCGACGACGAATATCTTCCGTTATGATTTTCGATCCGGATAAGTTTATATGTAAATTTGTTTCTCTGCTAACGGGACAAGGGTCTGCATTGGGTACTCTATACGATACTCAGGTCCATCGTCGTTACTGGCTTACGAAAGGCTTGTACAATAACAATAAGAATTTTTTTTGAACAATTGAGAAGGAGGAGACGGGGTTTAGTGAAAATCAAAGAAACAAAAAAATTAGGTAAAAAAATAGATGGCTCAGTGCTAAGAGGCTGTTGCGAGATTGGTCTATGCGTGAATATATGAGTGTAAAATTACTAGACATAAGCAAGCTTCCAATACGTGGCTTGATAGGAACTTTACGCTATCTCGCAGCAGGCCACATCTTGAATTGTTTGTTGATCATAACTTGTCGATATAAGTAGACAATATGTAGTAGAAACTTAAATAGAAAAAAATCTACCGACAGTAGCCTTGTATAAACTTAATACGATATTGCTTAGTGATTTGCCTAGAATAGGAGAGCTATCCAGAGTCAGTTTACAAGACCTTATGGAATTTCTATCATCCAAATTGTAAAACAAGTCCTGCTATTATTATTTTGTTGATTACAAATGTCGTCAATGGGGCTGGGCAAGCACGTACTTCTCTGACAGTATCAGACCTCATGGACCGCTTCTGAACCCTTGTCCTATGCATATTCATTGATAGAAATCTTCGAACAGAAGCAATATACATATGTGTGTTAGTAGTGAGCCACCTTCGAGGGCATTATCATTTCAAATTCGATCAAACTGAGCGTCTCTTGAGACTTTATTTTTTCTTTTTTCAAAATATGCTCTTATTACATAAATGATATTACAAGTACTTGTTGTACTTCGGTGTTACCATTTTTGAAGCCATCACAAGCACAATCGTCACCGATGTCTTTGGGCCATTATCACTTTTAATAGGAGGACTTAAGAGACATAAGCTGTTCCTACCGTTACGGAAGAATATCGGCCTATCATGATATGCAATCCAAATAAAATAGTACTACAGTCCTATTAACTAAAATGACAGCATTTCCTTGATCGCTTGCCCGGCTGTATCCGTCGACTGATCAACCTGTCTGGTCCGCTGCTTGATCATTCAACGCATCGCTCGCCCACGGCATTTCTGTCCTCCAACTTTCACACTGCTTCGAGTCGTGAAAGGGTCGTCGCCCAGCAGCGAGCGTCAATGGTAGCTAGCAATAGCTTAGAATAGCGATTGAAAGGCGACATCAGCCGTGCTCTCTATCGTGGGTCAGACAGAGTCGGCATTCGTCCATCGCGGCCGTTATGACAATACGAGCCAGTAGCAGTACAGCTGTTCCCATCTGCTCCTTTCACTTACGAGTCATTGGTCGTCTAACCGCTAGCTTCGTGGAGGGACATATACTCCGTACAAGTCAGTGCACCGATTGTTGTCTCAAGTGCTAGCTAATTCCCAGCCATAATATGACTATAATTATTACGACATTACTGCTACACGTGGATATTTTCTAACCACAGTTATTGTGACCGTTCAAATGACACTATGGCGGTGGTCTCAGGTGCCAACTTTAGGCTATCTACTTTTGTCCATTGCCTGCTAAAGGCAGCTTGCATAGACCACTCGGTAGTCTATCGTTAGAATGATTACATACATGGTGATTTGGTTTCAACAACGCATCAGCATAGCAGAACCATCATACGAGACATTGTGGAAGAGCGGTTTCAAAGAGGCGCTCACTCTCTGGTGGACTCTCACTTGTTGAAACGGCGGTGCAGACGCTATTTACTCGGCTAGTCGGTGGGTTGGCCCGGTGTTCGCTGACGTTCATGCTAAAGGCTGCATAACAGCGTTTTGGAACGCGATCGAAGCCTGCGTCTATGCGTGATTTTTAGTTTGCCGGAGAGTTCTCGTCTGTCTCCGATACTCTGTGTAGACTTCTGGGTAGGCCGTGTTGCTGTGGACTATACGTACGTGTTCCGGGTAGGCGGGTATATTTCGGGACGAGCACACGGCGTAACGCAGCCTCGGTTAAAGCAAACGTACTATTTCGTTCATCGCCATCGCCACCATGTAACGTCCATGTACTAATCCACCATTCTTAAACATCTGTGTGTATGAAACGCTAAGTATGAGCTTCTCTGTCCGCTTGTCGTTGTCTACATGTTTCGATGCGCCTGTGATCAGTCAGATCGCTGGGCATCGCCAACTACCCCTAACCAACCCTAAGCAAGCTTCCTTTGGCGACAACTTATTCAATATATGTAATTATATATTATATATTTAATTACAGAAGATGCCCTCGAACAGGCTGCTCCGGCTGAGCTGGTAACGAGCCCGACATTAATGTTACTCGTAATCACTGAACGTGCAGCTGAAATAAGCAGAAATCGAAATGATTGATCTTGAATCATGCGCATTACTGGTCCTTTGAATGACGGCGGTCCCATTCTCCTTGATGTTATCGTAATCATTATTGTCTATCTCTCCTGTACTGCTGTTGCAGCTGTGAAAAAACGGTCACGTGCATTGACAGCGGAAGCTGGACTCTTTCTCGCCGTCATTAGATACTTGGTGCCATCATTCATCCCAAAACAGATCTATTAGATACGATAGAATAGATACTCAACATGATTCACATGGCTCACACAGTATTAAGGGCCAGTTTAGCAGGCGCAGGAACGGCTGGTCATTCAAATAATACTGCTGCTGCTGGATAGAGTACTAGATGGATTACGGGTTGTATAATGTCGTACCGCTTCGATATGGACTGATTTTGGCGTTGTTGTTGTTGGTGCCCATTATGGACAAAACCTCCCAACGCGCCTATTTGTTCTCCAGCTATATACATACCGTGTTTCCGGTGTTCTAGACAGACGTAAAGGCGAACGAGTAATCCCGTTAGTCAGTGACGATAACTTCGTCATTTGTTGAGTTCAATTTTTATCACAATGGAGCGCATCAGTATACCATTGAATCCATAGGTAACAGCTCGCACGCATTTGGTGACCACGGTTCTCGAATGTGTTTAATAATTCATTAGCTATAAATAGAATACATCATAATATTGGTAGAGGTCGTTGTTTTTGGTGCTTTTAAGAAGCTATTCGATACACGACAGGTAAGCTTTGCCAACGTGAACCCTTCTACGTTCATCCTGTACATATATGTATATATAGGCGTCTATACACCGGCAGCCGTAGCTGCCATCGGGGATATTAATGTAAGTTCGTGTATAGTGAGGTGCAGATATCTCTGCAGTATCGACAGCTTCTGAGGCTCTCATTTCATTGGTCCGATAGTCTCGTTTTCATCTCGTAGACATGCGCAAATTTTAGCTACCTAATGCACCGCACGCACTTCCCGCTCGATTGGTTTTGATGCAGAAATGGTCTCAGATACACTTTCGGACGGCTATTATCTCGTAGCTTTGAGTGCGTTTGCAGCGATTCCTACTATCGCTCTCTGAACCATAGTCTCCCCTAAGAAGCATACTGAACTGCCGGATCACCATTAGAGGTGGGATACATTTGTTCTGGTTAGCTAAGTTCGGAGTCCTAGTATGGTCGCGTTGGCCTGCGAACGCGTTCGAAGGAAGTCAGTACTCAGGTGAATGTCAGTCACGCCAGCCAAACATGCGTCAGTTGTCAGAGAAGAGAACTTGGTGTGTTTTGGCGACATGATTACAGTATGATCAGATGAGTGGGTGCGGTGCGCCGTATAGACAGACTGCACTGATTTATAAATTTGTGTTTTATCTATTGTTGTAGACGTTCAGGTAGAACGATGTTTATTCAGGGTGAGTGCCCGAAGTTAGATTAAGCTATAATGACTGCTGAGCGATGTCGCTGAAAGGACCCACGCGATTTCGGTGTGGATTTTCAGCAAGTTCGACTCTGTCTGATTATTTATTCTCTTTTTTTCTGCGCCATCTTCTGCGCTTCGATACAAGGTAGCTTCACTTGAGCTTGTATCGATCAGTATTGGAATTGATTGTATGACTTGAGACTGAAACTGTGACGTCGATAAGCAGAGATGCCGTCGGATTGCAGGCTCTTTTGTTTATATTCCATTTTGTAGGTGGGTCGCCGGCCAGGAACGCTGTAGTCGGTCCCACAGATTCTTGACGCGCGTCTTGAACCAAATGAGCACGTGAACGATTTTATGAAAATGTGTACTTTTTGTGTTAAACAACATGGTCGTTGTGTAACATATGAGATTGCATGTTATCAGATGAGTAACAGCGTTCGTCTCGATGCCAAGAAGGTGAGGTTCATGGGTCACTCAGCAGTCAATAAGCCCCCCAGTGCTTGTGATCAAGCGTCCGCGCGCAGAACCTACGTCCGGTAACAGGGCCTGTTTTCGTGGCATTCATGATTCGGTTGACCTGTTTGCCGCTTTAGCCGTTAGCCAAGGTCAGCCGTTTCGCCTCTCTGAAGCCGAACAAATGGTTTCAGCCGTTATTTGATGAGAAAACTCAGTTCTCCGCATACGCTGTGTATGACGAAAGGCCGTACGGACGAAAAGCTGAATCAGTCGTTTCCTTTAGGCTATACCCTGTTCACTAGTACTCACCGAATTCCAGCCTTAATATTCAGCCGTTTCCGAGCTCTTGCTAAAGTAAGTCAACCAGTTTTAACGTGGAATGATTTTATTGGATCCATAACACCCTCAATATCGGCGCATGTGACAATGCCACATCAAATATCTACTTAACTACACGGTCGCGTAGGAAAAGGCCCTGTTAATTATCATTAATGACGCTAATTACCGTATATATATATATATATATATATACACACATACATATGTTTATGTATATATACACACACACACACACACACACACACACATATATGTGGTGCGTTTAAATTGGTAAATTTTTAAAGCTAAGGCCTTAAGACAGGTCATTCGCGGTCTAACCTATGCAACTGCACTACACATGTATAAGATCCTCGTCGTAATAACAAAATCAATGTACAGGCAAGCCCATGTTATCGTAATCTACGGCAATCTACTCTACTGTAACAAGCCCAGCAAGACCACGTGGTTGGCGTTCCCGTCTCGCTTGAGCCACCATTAATGCCGCCGTGATTTCCACCGGCCGCGAACGGAAGGCCACGAGCGCTAACGAGTGTTCTTCGTTTACCGCTCGTGGCCCATGGAATTAGTGAATCAAAGGAGGAGTCCAGTTCTGTACATGCATCAGCGGTAGGGAAGGTCGGGTGATGGCTAGAAATAATCCAAGGCTTCAAAGACTGAGTTTTTTGCCCGCTGTAAACCCACGACTCTGTTTGCCGCTATCGAAGTTCAATGTTTGCTTATGGCGTGCAAACGAGGTGCGAACGTCAGCGAGGTAGCTACTTCATAGGGTGAAGTATTGAACTAAACTGCATACACAAATGGTTTTGTACTACTAAAGCCTGTCATTGGTGCAAGCAGCTTAGGTTGAATGAAGTATTCTTATATGTTGTATTATATAGTATGCATGATCTTTATATACAAAGTTTCGAAGGGTACATGCTCTAAACATACTATAAGTAAACCACATAGTCACTCAAATGCAGCGTACTAGCTAAAGCCGGCAAAGATCCTCGATTAAGCCTTATTTAACTGAATACGGCAAAACATCTGAATACCATCGTTAGCCAAGATTAAACAGCGACTGGTCAGTTTTTCCTTATGCACACCGTCATGAATTAATCACATAGGGTGCACATGCCAGCGGCAGGAAGTAACAGGCCTCAGAAAAAGCAACCGCAGCAGCAGGGAAAACAATAACCGTCTCTCCGGAGAGGAACAATGAAAAATTAAAAAATATATATATCAAAAACAATTCAAGGGTAAGAAGCGTTGCAAATAGGTAGAGCGAGCAAACAGATTGACAGGTGTGCGACGCGGAGACAGGAAAGTGAGGTCAAGCATGTGATACGAAACTATTGCAGACAAGATCAATGCGTACGTATACTCTATGATGTGATCGAGCGCAGCGTAGCTGATGTCGGCAGCGCTACAACTGCTCCACTCGTTTGGAATAACTCTGATGCTTCGACAGAGTAAACCCAGAAAATCTATGGAGCCTGTGAAGTTCTAACGTAAGGGACGAACTGGTGGAGGATCTTTTCTTCGCTAAAAGAATCCTCTCACACCGTTTAGACCGTTCGGTCACTCGGACATATGCTTCTCTGGCTTTACGGCTACTACGTTACGAACCAAGAGATGGCGCCTCAGCGTCAAGAGCATGCTCGTTCTTTTCGTTTATAGATTGTCTTTCTTTTATGTTCTACTGTGCTAAAATTGGCGGGGTAAAGATACCGGAGTGCGAATTCCGTCTTCGTTCGAACGTCTGAGTGTTGATGAGACAGCGGTATTAATTGTACTACTACAATAGATACGGACTGGGTCCTACTGGTACATTATTATAATAATAGTAACTGCCCAGTAGTCTCAATGTTTCAAGTTTTACGTCCGGTATCGCCGTTAGGCATTCCACCAGACGGCTGGCTCCCAACACGGAACAAGCCGTGTATCTATGTCTGGGTTTGAACCTGGACCATAATGCGTCCCTGAAATTAGCAGGCGAATACGTCACCCATTAAGGTATCATGGGGACTGGGGACGGAGACTCTAGAAACCTTTGGAAGCCTAGCAAAGTAATCTACGTTTCAAAGGGGGTGCAAACACTTTGTTTTTAGTGGGAAGGATTAAGAATGCTTAATGTAAGCAATGGGAGTAAAACTCTAAACATTTACTGAATTGCAGGGATTAGATTACACGACAGCGCTGCGGATTACACAGTTGTGTCAAAATCCCAGAAATGGCGCGTAGGATCAAATGCTGCAAAACTCATGGGAGACTGACTTCTTTCTATTCATATGGCACCATTCGTTACGTTAATAGTGTGCTAGGGAGCCTGTTTCCCCCAGCTTTTTCGAGAAAAACAGAGCGTCAGTTGTAACGAACTTCACGCCGATATGTCGTCACGGAAGAGGGAGCAGAATCTGCGATGGCATGATAACTTGGCCACCTACCAAACTTGGACAAGACACTTGCGAGGTATATGTCAAATATAGGACGTAGACATAATGCTTGTCGCACTGGAGGAGGCTAGCCCTCTGATATAACGCAATATGACTGAGATCCTGGTTGCGAAGCCCGAAGCATTTTAGGAGTCGTACCGAACATGGCAAGCAGTCGCTAGGTTGTATAAATAAAAAGGAATACAAGGTAAAGGCTCGAAAGATCTAGCGGAGCACTAACGCCAGCCGGGAGAGAAAACCAACCCACCAAGTAATTATTAGCTTTTGCCTAACAGAATAAAAGGCTGGGTTCTCTTTTGTGGTCCCCCTCCCCGCTCCCCCCGCCCCCCCGGGACTTCTTCGTCTGTGTCAAGCAGCTTATCCATTCCGTTCCTCTATCTTCGGTGCCATACGTAGAGTCTCGTACAAGCCCACTTTGCGCCGGCGTGACGCTGAGGTACATGTTTAGCGAGAGAATAGGAGCACGTTTCCTGAACAGCTCCGATGCCATGTTATCATGTGATGCAGTGATTGTATGCTAGCTAACAGCTACAAGCGGCAAACCCCTATGAACCTTGCGGAATTGTAAAGACCCATCGTGGCCAACTCGTCCTTTTGTGCCTCGAAGTCCGTCTACTACCTCTGTCATTGCCGTTGTTGTTGCTTATACTTAATTAGCCATTTCGTATCTAGGCTGTGTCAGATGCACACTCAAAGCTCTTGTCCAACTTTTATAATATATATGTGCTTTCGAAGTTCAGTGTTATGCCAAATATCTTTATGCATGTACGAGTCAGTACCATTTGTGGGAGTACGGCCCAGGCTTATAATTTTGCCTACCAGACAAATTTGTATACGAGACTAGGTTCCACGGATGACATAATGGTCATTTTACGCATGTATTCTCTATTCTCCATCGTGAGTGTGGGTGTATATGTGTATGAGTGTTGATATGGACGCATTTATGTGAGCGCGATACACCGCGAAACCGATAGAGCACGGCCATATTCTCCTAGGAGGCGGGCTGGCGTCTCGTTGTATTCCTTCCTCCCCATGTTGTTCGTGCCGTCGGTAGTGTACCTAAATCGCTACGGATATGTTGGTTTAAACTATACTACGCTACTGTTTTTCTCTCGGTCTTCTTTCCACCGGGACACACGGACGAAGGGACAGATAAACAAAAGACTCTAGTGGCCGATTTGCGCACTTAGGCGGGCGCTTACACGAGCCGTTGTGTCCCGGTGGACGCGACCGGCGAAGCAGTAGTCAATGCGGCCAGAGGCGGGCCGACGACAGGCAATGAACGACCCCCTTCCCTGCCAGAAACAACGCGCACCCTGATCTTTAGTGACAACTCTGTCATGGTACAATATTCACTGCTCTCATGAATAGCTACTTCGGCAAGTAGAACATCTTGCGTTGAGCTGAGGCAAAGCTGACCAGCGGAGCCCCATTCAGCTGGTGTCCGTCTTGAAGGCGGCTTATGCTGTAATTAAGACTCGGTACAAGGGCACGAGTACCATCTTGACATAGGGGCGTACAGGCACTTCGGTCCTACCGAATTCTTCCTCCCCATATGTTGCCCTAACGAAGAACGAAGACAGCGAAACGGCTACGGTACTAATGACAACAATAACAGTAATAACGCTAATAAAGTTGGTGCTAATCAATTTGCGATAGGAATAAATTTACTTAAAGACTAAGAGAAATTACTGTTGAAACAAGTGGTTTACATACAATAGAGCAGCTAATACTCGACTACGTGAGTAACGTAGAGGACTCGTAGGGAAGTTCAACTGTAGAACTCTTCGAGCTTTATATGTTAGCATGTCTTATTAGTATACAGTCGATGTTTACGTAAAGCTTGCACAGAAAACGGATTAATGCAGGAATAACTCAAGTTGAGTAATCAGAGAGAATGTGTTCCTACATCCATTGAACGCCGTGTTACACAAAAACAACAAACGACGTCGAACTGTCCCATTGCTTAATGTGTACCAATTCAGTAGCTGGCTATGACAGTTCTATGTATTTGTGTCGTCCTACTTTATTACCGATACGAATTTGAACGATACGAACACGTTATAATCTTTTTCTGTTTCATCTGCCTCAAAGGACACGATAAAGGTGCATACAACACGATCCATAAAGGTGTGCATTATTTGTGCCGTGAACAAAGTTACACGTACACATACAATAACAGATCAGACCAGCAGACCGCGACTATTGGGGGTCATAGCTGCTAGGTAGATCTGGCTGTACGCACTTCCGAGGGGTGTCTAAGTGATGGGCCTGCGACATGCGCGCAAATATCGACAAAGTCTTACTACGAGGCAAACCGATAAAGATGACGACTTTCATTGCAAGCTATCGAGAAAGGGTTTTAATATATATCCGCTCTATACAACATGCTGATAACCTGTAACCAGCTGAAATCATCTGTAACCGGTTTTAAACCAGTACTAACAGTGATTTCTATTGATAAAGACGGGGCAGTGCTCTATGACTGCAAAAATGAAGCAGTAGTAAACCCAGTTTCTAAGAAACTTTTATTTTTTTCATTCTTTCCCTCGTTACCTCGCTTTCCGTTAAGTACTTTTACATATAGTCTGTGTATTTTAAGGGAAGATAATTTTGCTAAGCAGATTTTCCTGAATAAGTATATTCATCTTTCGCTAGGTTACCACCAGTTGGATCAGCTATTAAATTAATGAGCAACTATGCCCATTGTCAACGATATGCGTGCATTTATATATTTTATCTTTGCAGACTAAAAAACAATGCGTTCCTCGCAATACCACAGCATCACTCAGATGACGACAGGTGCGCTTCAAGTGCGCGATAGCGTTAAAATGCACGAACACGGAAACACGGCGCTTTCCGTCGACGTTATCTTTTAAGCAGAATTGCGCATATAGTGGGTCGTAGTCACCATCTTCACTGTTCCTGTCAACTGCGTCGCTGGCTGGTCTGTTCGCTAGGTGACATCGTCGTTGCGGCGAGCTCTGACACGACGATCCCAGTATATAACTTCTCTTTGTCACCCTTCGGTAGCAGAGACGCAACGGCCTGTGATCGTGCCGGTTATGTCGTCCATCCGTTCAAGCGCTCGCTTAATCGTAACTCTATTGGCAACAAAACAGATTAAACCAGAATTAACAGGGAACTTACAGCTTAGCCCGTTGCTATTGAACACAAACTGCCATTTGACGGTTTTATCCGCGCAGTTGCATCAGCAAGGTGGGCTTATTCTCACAGGCCACTAGTCTGTCCTAGCGTCTTTTTTTGAAGAAGATAGACAGCGACGCGTGACTCTTGTATAGCTGCGGGCCTGTTAGCTTATGTATATACGCTTGCTGTTCCTGAGCTTATGGCCAGTCGCTGCATGTCTGGTCGCTCAACTGGCGTGGTCCAGTACACAATGGTAAACGCTCTATTTCCCTAAAGAACCACGTGTATATATATATATATCAGCTCAGTTTAATTTAGCTCGCTGGGATCTGCAGAGAACCGCAAGATCCAAAGATATACGATATATGCGGAGAGCATTGTTGTAGTGATGAATGTTAAGGAGATCAATGCTGCCGGTAGAGAGGAACTGTCTTTCACACGCCTCCTGTATCTTAGTTCGTCATCCGCTGGACGGGAGTTCTTGCGTGTGTGCGTCGCTTATGTGTCTGCCGCTTGGATCTGATTTTATCTGACGACGCGAGTTCTACATACACATCTCTCTCTCTCTCTCTCTCTCTCTCTCTCCTACAGGCCCATCTCTCATCTGACCCATCGTGCGGCTCTTTGCTGTGTCGAGCCCTGACGGCCATGCATACGGCATAAGGTGTTCTGACATCAATGGCGTAAGCAGTACCAACATTAGTAGTGCTATTATCACCATTGTCGCTGCCAAAACGTGAAAGCCGTTAACGTCTGTATCACCGCCTAGCCATCCTCAAGCTAATAAAGATGACTGCGGCCGAAATTAGGATGGTCGCTCGAGGAACAGCTAACAACCGGAATGGAAACCAAACCATTAACCAAAATTAAACTCATACTCAGACGCACAGGATGTTTCAATCTGCGTACTCAGTTATAAATCAATATCCGACTAGTACAAATGTTTATAATGCATAGTATTAGGGTCACCGTAGTGAAACTGTCGAAGTATAAAAGTGCTGACCTCACGTCGACCGAGTGACTTACATTATATCTGCGTGTTTTACAAGAAAACGGTCAGCTGTCACATACTGAGCTCATAACCCGTTTCAAGGTTGGATCACTAACGACAATTAGTAGCAAGGTTGCCAAGAGACGACTGCCGAGTGCCAAGTGTTTGCTTTCATTTGCGACCGCAGTGATTACGTTACAGATCAGTCTCAAGCGTCCTAGGCTCAAGGTAGCCGGCCTATTCTAGCATCCCAAGACTTGAAGCTCGAGCCCTTCTAAATGCTGGTTAGTGATAGCATTGGCATTGAGAACAGTAATAACGTGGCAAAATATGATTCTTCCTCATTTCGCCCGTGTATATGAGATGCAATAATAATACTATATGTTCTCCCTCTAGAGCGAGAGTAAGGGTTTGTGTATATGTGTATATATATATACACATGTGTGTGTGTATTTCTAACGAATTTTTGAGTGTAGTCATAGCCTTACAAGGAAACTTTTTAAAGAAAGCAACATGTTTGGGAAAAATTGGTTTTATTTTCAGAGCATCGAAAGGTTTCTAAAAAGTATAAATGTTTCTATATAGCTTGCTTGGTCATTCAAAAGGTACAGCATGGATAACCGTATATTGAAGATAGTGCAACCGGCTTGCCTACAGCGCCTGACTTTAGGGTACAAGCAGACAAATTTGTTTTCGGTCAAATTTAAAATTAGTAACAGCATAAGGGCGTCTAGCACTTGGTACGTCTATTCAGAACGAATCTACGCCCGAGAGACAATGGAATAAGTTATAAAGTTTAGAAGTTCATAAAAGCGAGCGTGTACGGTACATGCGCAATACTGTATGTCGCTAGGCAAGTCAGGGGGGCTTCAGCCGCTCTGACCCAATAATGATACGAATAATCGGTGCCATTATTACGTTATCATTATGCGCTTCTTAGTTAGTGATATCGTAAAATGATTTATAGCCTGCTCAACCGCAGCCTGCTGGGCCATATTATCCTCATACGAGCTTAAATGAGGACAGTAACAATGGGTTCACATTGATTCAGTCCGATACCGCTGTTACCCCAATGGCTAAGGTCGTACGCAAGGCTTCGTGCATTAACGTACTTCAAACAAGAAGTCAATATCAGACCATGTTCTTTACTTGCTGCGTTTTACCTCACGTACGAGTTTTCGAATATTAGCGCCATATAAGAAACAGTGTCACAGGATGCTTTTTTAACAAGCGTTCAAAGCAGGAACACGTTGAATTCGTATAGACAACAGAGAATATTCATAGGTTGTTGAAACTATCGGTTATAAGCCAAATGGGGCACTTCTGGGTGATGATCTTGAGAAAAAATCTGAGAGACATAATCAATCTACGTGAGTGTTAGTGAAACAACACAAGATACTTCCCCGGATGTAAACGTACATGTAGATGCTCAGGAAAAGCTACTGCGGTCCATTGGATACGTTTATCTGCCTCGTTTTGTACTAACGATGGTTGTACGTAAATACAGAAGTATCTACTTGGATGAGTTCTAATCAATCGAAAACACCCTGAAACGATGTCAGGCTCGCAAGTCTGATAGGTGTATATCTTCACGTAGCAATAAAATTTTGAACGAACTAATACATATTTCTGCTCTACGATAGCCTACTAGAAGTAAGATGTGGAACATTATACCTATCGTGCATTCACCTAGGGGCCACTGTCGAACGGTAAACAGACATAAAAACATACACCTATTGCAAACGCTGGCGTCGAACACCGTCAGCCTCCGATATAACGACGGGGTAAGGAACGCAAATGGTTACGAGACAAAATAGCCATCGTTGCGATGACCAATATCTATCGCCATTGCCACTGCTGCTGCTGTCATCGGTACGACGATCGTCGTTCGGTTATTCAATACCACCGCAACGTCCTGCGATATGTCTTCTGGTTCGTGTCACCTTCTCGCTCTATAGGGACTGTACACCTGAGATTCCGGCACCGCTTACGCTTCTGCGCGCCTTCTTCTAGCGACCTCATGTAATCGTTATCGTTGTCATTCTCTAGCCCATCTATCTGCCACTGGGGCTCGATTCGCCATATTTCTCTATTTAGTCCCGTTTTCCTCCTCTGTGCCGCTATCTTTCGATATATTCGAGGACCTCGCAGCGATCGACGCCGCTGATGTCGTGGCCAGCGGCAACTCTGAGTGAAGGAGATTATAAGCATGCCTTACGAATGACTACAGGCCGTGGTTTTTTTGGTCTTGTCGCTATGTTTGTGCATTATACGTATGACCACCTAACCATTTCGATCGGGACCTGCTTCCGCCGCTGCTGCTGCTGCTGCTACTATTTTAGTTCGCACTCCTGCCTGCGTCATCTCTTTTCTTGGCAGAGCGACAGGTCGACCGCGACAGATTTGATCTCGGCGTCTTTTCGAAATAGCAGCAGTGGTGGTGAGCACGCAGAATCACGAACCGGCCTGTCCATGCACGCCGGTACCTCGCGGCTGTTTGCGAATACTCACGGTTGCCGGCCTTCTACAGCGAAGTGTCTGTGCGGTTCGCGCGCGTCAAGCGTCAACAATAAAATCAACGTTCGTCAAGACCCAATCTATTTGGCCTTTGGCTGTCTCTTGCCGGTTTCCCTCTGCTTGTCTTGCTAGGTTATAGGAGGCACAGCTGTTGTCGCGGCGTCCATAATGTTCGTGCGTTTGTTGTTCAGTACTGACTGGCTGAACAGAACTGTGGTACGAATTAAGGAAACTGTAGTAATTGTTTGGTTTTTCCAAATCAGTAATAAATTCGTTTTCGGATAGAAAAGGATAAAGATACACGGTTATCTGCGCGACGACAGCAAAAACACAAGAAAGCTAGGGAAAGAGACACCGCCATGATCATTCACTGGAATGCTCATACCAGTACGACACACCGGCACTCACCAATAAACGATCGACATATTTTTAGCTATCGCATAGACAGAGACAGCGTCAGCTATTGAGCCTCTTTACTCTGACTCGGCTGTTATCCTGTTGGTGTCTGTAAAAGGGTAACCGACGGGACTATCGTTATGCTGCTCTATCACACGCAATCGGCATAAAAACCTTGCAGGAACATCTTTTTTGCTTCCCTTTCCCCCTCCCCTTGCTCCCCTACAAGCTAAAACGGCTAACAAAGCGAAAAGAAGAACAAAGCTTGCACTTCGGAACCAGCCTCTACTCTAGTGCTATGGCTACAGTTTTACCGGAACCGTCATACGGTCATTATAAAATCGCTCTGCATACGGCGTGTTTGTTGAGGGGAGCTCGAGACGTATCATTAGAAACATGTTCGTGGTCTGCCTGTGTGATTCAGCCTGACTCTTTTTCTGCATTGCTGTGCAAACGATCAGTGATAGGCGAGCGGTGCGTCATTGTGCTCTAGTAGCTGTTTCCTCCGCAAGCGAAAGTCACTCATAGACATACTATCGGAGTCGCATTACCTCGCTGCCATCGAAAGGGACCTTGCACAACGGTAACGGATAGCTCACAACAGGCGACGGGCGGGTAGCGTTGTACCATCGATAGATGTCACAACCGATGCGAGCAGGCGTAAGTGACCGAACGTTATACGTCGCACAACGACAAAGCAATGCGACCGCTGAGCGATGACGTCACGGAGCCGACGTACTGCAATACGAAGCGTCTTCCTGTCAATGCTTCTTACAATTTGCAGGTACTATAGTTATTCGGGGGAATTTATCAGTGTCGAGAGCACGAACTAAAAGGCAAAAATGATAAATCACAGGCAGAACTTGCGAATCGAATTATTGCAGAAAAGCAGGGCAATATGTAGGAGTGGCTGAAGAGAGCCGGTAGCATTGATTGGGAAGGTTGATTCAGACCCCCTGATACAGAGCTGATTGTATTAGTAACGGCGGCTGGGAACTGCTGTCCTTGTCATTGACTAACAAGATAGATATAGCGGGAGACATAAGGACGTTCATTCAATTGATAGCTAGTGTACTAGTTTGTTTACGTCGATGGCACAGAAATTGTAGGGAACGAAAGAGCGCGGCGAATTGAGTACACGCAAAGCGCGCACTTTTGAATAAACATCGCATGCACTTCTACGCGTTCTGCTCGAATAGATCAGAAGCTAGAATTTCTTTTACGTACTTTTTACTTTAGTACGGCAAACATTGAGAGACAGATAAATCCACTGCTGAAGCTAGTTGCTGCTGCGAAAGATAAATTTCGATGACGAGCTTCTGTTTAGAGGTGAAGCCCTCTCGTGGGGTGAGGACGCTGCCTATGGAAGTGATGCAGCTTTAATTGAGGTGTATTTCGGAAGCCAACAGTCGTTTGTTTGAATAAGTGGAAAGCAAGCGTATAATTGGTGAGCGAGCGTAGATAGTCCATCGTCGAAGTCAATTGCGATAGAGAGATTTGGCAGACCTATGCGTTGCACGTGAAATGCGGTAGCTGAGCTGATTGTCGCAGACATCGAGACCGATCGAGATACCAGCCTTGCAATACGTACAAACCGGCCTCTTCATGCATGCCAGCTAGTACCTCGCCGCCGCACACAGTATGGCGATTGGCGCCAACTATTTGAATCTAGTGCAAGAATATATTTTCCCACGTACTCGGGGGGAATCTAATGGAAAGGAGAAATTTTTAGTTATTAATGAGACGGAGCAGCTATGCACTATGTAAGGGGTAATCTTAATTCGAAACAGATATAGCGAACGAATGGGACTCATAGAGTACAACAGTGTACCAAGGCTAATTATTCTAAATATATAAGAGGAAAAGTTATTTATGTAGATCCTTTTGCAATTTAAATATCAATTAAATCTGAACAAAAAATGAAGTTATAATCATTTAAGTTATATGTACATTTTTTAGCACGGGGTGGGATATTAAAATTTGACAAAAATTTTAGCGAGAAATTCGTTGCAGCATCCATCCGTCGTCTCTTAACACTATAAACAAGTAGTTCGATAGTGCTGCAAATAAATACTTTTATCCGCCATTCTTGTAGTTGTAATCCTTGCAGAAGAAGATAACAAATATATCATATCGAAAAGCAACTTTCGAAACCTGAACGAAGATCAGCTATGTGAGTCTTCGACGCTTCACAAATTTACATTAAACATAAAAACTTTTTTTGCTCGGGATTGACGGCTTGAAAATTATCGAAAGAATTAAAAAAGTTATACCTTATACCTATGGCCTTTGAGGAGAAATTACTGGCCGTTTTGAAGAAAAAAAGGTATTGATTGTAATTTAGATCGTCTAGACAAAGTGGCTGGTTTTTTGTCCTTGTTATAGGTTTTAAACTTTTTGTTCTTATTTTTTGCATTTTTAGGACTCTACGACCTGTTATCAGCTTGAGAATTAATCTTTTGTTTCTGTATAGTATTAAGGGACACTTTGATAATTTTACAACAATCAGTATCGTTTCCGAAAAGTCATTTGCAGGTTACAGAAGGAGCATTTAAAGAATTATCAGTTAGTGGTTTAGGTTCTGAACGAAACATATCCATAATTGCCATGAATGATAGTTGATTAAAAAAATACGTTTCTAACACACGCAGGGAACTGCTGAAATATGTTTCGTTTAGATACAATCCTGCAAAAAGCTCATGAGAAAAGTCTGAATTAACATGCCCAACTCTATCTCTCTCCGTCTATATGAACGGTATGCATTTAAATGGTCTGTACATCTCGGACCGTTCCAATCTCATACAGGAGACTGAAGCAATATGACGAATTACTGAAAGTTGTTGTTACTGCAATAGCTACACAGCGGTATTGACATAAGGTTAATGAGTGCTAGGGGAATTGTTACATGCTATATATAACATGGATACGTAAATCGATCAATAGCTTTTTTATCGATCGTTTGCGTATTATTAAAACAACTCCCTGTTTCGCTCTCTCTGCCGCTATAGCTGTCACAAGGTTATTATTACGATGTCATCATTACTATCATCGTGGTCCTTTCTACCCCATAACCCCCAACCCTTTTCTACTGGTGCCGCTATTACTGTCGTGATATCATTATTGTCGTCTTGATGTCATCATTATCATTGCGGTCCCTTCTACCTCACACACCCTACAATACAGCAAAATGTCTAAAGTCATCATCAGCGCGACATACTCATGTAAGCTCTCCCGTCATCGACTCCAAGATATATATTAGGGGGACCAGGCTATTTGTCGGAGACTGACAGATATCGAATGGCGGCTAGTGCCTTCTCCGTCCGAGTTAGCAGTTCTTTATTGTTTGCATTCTTGACGATTACACTCGGCCATTGCTGTGTCCCCCGTGCGGCTGCGCCTTTTACAACGGCCAATGATATCGCGCCCTGCAACGTCTCTCAGCTAGTTACCTTTCTAATAACTGCACAACGTCGCCACAGCCGTACAACTACCTTCCGTCGCTACTTTGCGCTCTTTGCTCCAACACCGGCAACCACGACCTGACGCCCTTCTGCGGCGATCTAGCCCTCAGCCGCCCTTCCTCTTGTGATGATCTGACCGATGTTTGATATGTTCTTGGCGCTGGTCGATTACGTGGCTTGGCCATTTACACGAATTTATTCGGGTGCGGGCTTCATGGAGAAGTACTTCATTTGTGTGAGTCGGCGTACTCTGGTCTTCTATCATATCCTTCTCAATGAAAACTGGTCTTTATAAAACTCGTGTTAAAGAAATTTTGTGTACGCAGGTGCGAGTGTAAGCAAAGCATGAGAGTATCTCTGTCCCTAGTGAAATAGCTAAATACCCGAGGTGTTCTGAGCATCATACCAGTTCACGTTGACTTCTGCTGCTGTTGCTGGTGGAACTGTTTCTATGTTCTAGAAGGAAGCTAAACTGATCATGCAAAACAAGAGCCTCCGTTTGCCGAGAGGTGTTAGTACCCCGGGGTATCTTCTCAAAGGCGGTTGTCGTTGTAGCACGGAATAGGAGTTTCCCTAATGGCAAAGCCGCGTGCACCGGTGAGCACTTAAACGTTAGCAGACTCTGCGTTAGGGGCGACCAGTGACTGGTTTAGCCACTTGACGTAGAAGCAGCAGAAACGCAGCAGGTCGCCCTGCTCTGGAACTTAATTTACATATACATTGGTCCGATGGATAGAGAGGTTCGTTTGAGGCGGGAAACTGTAGCGACCTTTGTCATGGAGAAGGGCAGAATTAGGACTGAGAGGGGGAAGCGATCAAGCTAGCTGCTAAACGCCGGTCCTAACAACCGAGGCGAGTTATACTAACTGTATGCGTGGATGACCATATACGTCCAGAAGAGAGTTAGATCTGACACCAACTGCAACAGAAACGTGGCAGCGACCTCGAGTAGGACGATGACTTTCGTAATTGAAGCTTAAGCGATGGTAGTCGATAACGGAAATCGTGTGTCCATAGCAACAGTTCTATTGAATCTATATGCAATTTGCTGCTTTGGTTAGACTTTTGTTAGCTGCCCTTTGTTTTCTCCATGCGGGTCGTTGGTCAGGTCTTTGGGGGTTGGCTTCGTTGCAGATCTCTAATAGGCATCATTTGTGCTAATGATGTAGGCTGAAATAAGACGCAATAACTTTAGACGATTTTCTCGGTCATATTTCTATATACTTGTAGCTAGTTCTGCTGGTATTTTTTGAAAACACTCGTACCATCATTTCAGTATCGAAATAATGCGGTTCTCAGCGACCGCTTCAGTGAAGAACCTGTTGAAGCGGTTAAGGATGGCTCAAAGGTGACTGAGATTCAGGGCGGCTAATTGTAACATCTGATGAAGTGAAGATGCTGTTGTAACATGTTCGTTTATGAACAAAAGTAGTCTAGGATCGAATCTGCACTCGAATGCGTCGGCTTATTTATTTGACTAAAGTCGCGTAAATAGGAAACGTTCATCCTTTATTCCTTAACTTATTTACATTGCTTGACCCTAAAAGGTGCTTGAAACAATACTAAAGCATTGGTATTTAGAAATGTCGTACAGGGAACAGTCAAGAGTCATCTAAAGAAAAAACATTTCCAAAATATATATAATAACAACGAGGTCTCTTTAGTTCTTTTGTAACATGTTAGAGTTAGTACAGAAACTCATGTAGAGGGGCCGTTTGTGGACAAATACGATTATTCCACCCTCATAATAAATCAATCAGAGTATTAAGGCTGATTAGAAGCAAAATGATATACCATATTATATTCGGTATTTGTCAAATATTAGCTAGCTCTCCGTCTGTCAATTAATTGCACGAACAACTATTACCATTGTAGAGTGTAGGTAGGCCTAAAGTTATAACATGTGGCCTATTATACACAGTATTTTTATCTATGTGTGTCTACCATGTATAAGACTGCCTCGAAGTACCTTCGAGTTGCTTTACAGAACGTACGAAAAGTACCGGCTACAAATATCGACTTAATACATTTAGTAATGTTTAAGTAACTATCGGATTAAAGTGGATTTATTATTGATTGTTGTGAAAATCACGATGCCTGCAGGGCCGTTGCGTCTTACCGGTTCAAATCGTTCTTATTCAAATAACACTACTGGATTTCAACAATATATAAAATCATTTGCTATTTGTGCGTTGTTAAACGAACACAAAATGTTGTTATACGTGCAAACAATATAAGACACAATAGAATCTTAACTAGGTAATTGTTCAACGTTAATATTCTGGTGAAAAAAAAAAAAAAAAAACTGTGAGAGCGGCTAACAATAATGATGATAATACAAACATAATCTTATAGAGAAAATACGGCTAACCAACGACGCTTCTCTTACGATCGTTTTCAGAGGGCCTCCGGGAATACTTTAGCAAATTTGGCGAAATATCCGAAGTGATGGTCATGAAGGATCCCACAACAAGACGGTCCAGGTGAGTATTGAAAAAGAAAATGAAAGTAGAAACCGCCGCTCAACGTTACTATATAATAATTGAAGTCATCTTATTTTTTTCATTTTCATAACCTAGTTAAATCTCTCGATTGGTAGAACCGCAATACTCCAGACAACAAGTGTACGAACTTTTTGCATAGGGTCGGCTATTTCCACGAACGTTTCTTTCTATCTTGGATTTTGTCAGCCCGCGGAGTGAAATAGGCGGTAGCGGCAGGGGCTTGAAAGGAGAAAGTCATTACCCACGTCTTATAGGTTCGAATTTGTTAATGGAGTAAATTGTTATCCATTCAAGCGCTACGCCTCTAGAACTCATATTGTCAACTCAGCAATAACACAAAAGCCAAAAAAAAATTATCATTGTACGGACGCTTTAACGACCTGAAGTTATAGTTGTAATAAATGATTAGACCTATAATTATAGGTCTAATTCAAGCATGGCTTTTAGCTTCCTCAAAAAACCGAAAACCACCTATGCTTCCATCCAAAACAATACTTTTGACTTAGAGCTAGCAGTCGTAATTTGGGGAAGACCGGCAGAAACAACTACCCATGGAAAATCCTCGCGAACGCCGTAAACTACTGAACCTGTTCGTTCGTTCGTTCGTTCGTGTCCTAATTCAGGTGCCGCTTTGCCAGGCACCCGCCTTGTGCTAAGTTAACTTGTCTCCCTCGCTCCATTTGTCCATCCCACCGAGTAGTTGTCCTAACAAGCTAATTTCTTGGCATGACTACCCACCAGGTGTCCGATGCTGGGAAAAACCCGGCACTTTTCTTTTCAGCATTGCGACTTCTCGCCTCACGTCCCATCAGCCCGGCTTTGACTAGTTGTTGGTTAAACTGGGTCTACTAACCATCGGCTTGCTATAGTAATTAACCTGAAGTCGCGGTAGCAAGTAGTTGAAACAACTTTTAGGCTACCTAACCTTAAAAAAACATTTTTGTAGCCAGCCTAGCAATCAGAAGATCACATTGGCCCGTGCTGTACGACGTATGAATGGGTTGTAAGGCTTAAGTTAGGGTGAGACTGGAACGACTCCAAGGTCACAGCATTCACTCTTTAAGGGAGCCATGGCCTCATACCATAATTGTCAAACGAAACGACCTACGCACAAACCCATACGCTATTTTACCAACCAGCTATTATCCATCCAACATGCCATGCTATTCATTCATCGAATAAGTTGTTAATTACGCGATATAGACGAATGTCTGTATTTCTCATTCAATTTGTTGTACTCTATTTTCCTACGATAGGCCACCACCTACACTCAGTCGTCGCCCTTAGATCTCGTAAATTAATTAACATTACGGAAGCCAAAGTTCTACTACAGATATTTTGCCATTGACAACAGATGATAGGAAAGGACTTGGCGGTTCACCCGTGTAGACCCCTAGACCTCACTGGTGACCTGCTCCAAAACAAACCTACCATCAGAATTGAAAAGCTTACGGTAAGAATATCTATGACTACACAGACGCATTGTATGAATCTTCAACTACGCGACGATATTTCTCTGTGAGAAGTCTCACCCCGTTTGTCTTGCAACTAGCCTCCGTACGGGTCAAGGGGCCACAGAGAGGCAATCGGTGTGCACAGTAACGATTAAAGATATAGTTCTGTTATTGTAGGGTGCTTAGAACATGTTGATTTATGATACGAAAAGAGAGATTTAGAAAATTACACGTTTCTGGCCGCTACTATTATAATTTTTATTGAAGTCTTCAAGTTATATAGATAGCATGTTAATGAAGATTAGAACATTTGTTCTAGGCATTAGAAGCGTTCGTGTTTCCCAGTAATTACGAAGTTGGTCCGGAAATCACACGCATTTATATGTTATTTATAGATTTTCTTTGTTAACAACAATACTCGATTAATTCTCACTCAATAAATACCAATAATAATAACTATAATGGCGTCCAAATCACCTGTATTCGTCATATATTATATTTACGTAAAACGCTCTACGTAGCCGAACACGTAAACATTCATCCCTATATGTGTAACACACACAGACAAAAATATAATATAAATTGTCGGCGTATTTATTTTCTGCAGTTGGTGGGCGTCGCAGCCAGATCTAATTGCGTTCAATGCTATTACGATAACGATAATTTATCTTCGGTGTCGGCTCTGCAGCTCTTCGTAGACTCGGGAGCAGTGTCTAGCTACTGAAAGCTAGAGAAGCTCAAGTCCCGAGCCTATTCTCGGCTGACTAGGCTGTTTTGGGTTGGGGGCACTAAGGGGAATGCCGTTGGAAGTCGACATGCAGCAGGGATTAGGGTGGCTTGAAAGTTAATCGCAGTCGCTGAGCGTCCAGCGTGGGCCGCTCGCCTGGAGAGGCTAACAAAGACGGCGGAGGCGAAACGCTTTGAGCAAGGTTTGGCTTGGGTTGACTCCGGGTGCCGACGGGCGTTTCAGATAGGAGGCAGATGGGATAGTCGAAAATGAGACGTTAGCATAGGGTGAGGCGAGACAGCTGCTATACGACACAATTATGATTCAAAGTTCCAATTCCGCACGCATAAATGCGTTCATAGTAGTGTACATAAACGTTGCTTGAAACCGCCAGTTACTGGCCGTCCGTTGTCCTACCGGCGCAGTGGCCTGAACGGCTGCCGCAGACGGGGATTGGCGGTCTGGGCTAA
>NW_019213343.1:123349-159619 GCF_002532875.2 Varroa jacobsoni | reverse complement strand
AGATGACAACCTCATATTCACGCAAAGCTCACACTGACCTTGTCTATAGCGAGCCACCGACATCCAACGCGTTTATGCATATATATACGTAGATGTGCATTTGTGTAGTAGGAGCATTCTAAAACGTTGCTTGATTAGTTCTAGTAACCCAATGTGTTCCCTGGTAATTGTTTTATGGTCAGGGCATCCAGGGTATATTGCTGTGGCCTCAATTATTGACAGTACGCTCGTGTCGGGTTTGGGAAGATGACAATAGACTGTTAGAAAGAAATTCTCGTTCGGTTAGCATCTGCAATTTCTCATACTCCTTAAAAGGAAGACTTGAAGAAATACAAAAACCCCTCTGGGAGACTGAAACGTCTCCGATATAGGTATTTAGTCAACCAGTCTTACGTTCTGATTACATTTAAACACGGAAGCGTCGTCATAGAAACAGGCGTTCGATGTAAATAGACAAAGCTTAATCGAACGGCGAGTCAGGAACGAGACCGAGGAATAACGGTTGACAATTAGCGTTGACGAAGTCGTATGCGAACTCATGTTTTTGGTAAACTCAAGTCATCTACGTTTCCATGTGAGGGGGGTCATCGCAGGCTTGTATGGTTGCCGCCATTATCTTTACTTACGCTACTCCTTTTGCAATTCCAGCGAAAGCGGCCAAATCAGATGCAAACGCAAACTCTGTCCTTTCGCCTTTTTTTTTATCTTTTCTCCTCGTCCCTTTATTTCTTTCTGGGTTTGGTTCATGTCAATCCGTGTCGAACAGATCAATTGGGTATTTGTTGCAGCTGATCACTAGCAAGCCGTCCTGCCTCGAACAGTTGGCTGACAACTGTACAGACGTCAGCAGTGGCATACGCGCTGGTGCCCCTGAGGACCGCTCAAGGTCTTCCAACATCGGCAGCCCCATAGCTGTGGTCCCCCCCTCGCCCTTCATATAATCAAGTAGTGTTGCAGCTGGCGGCGACAGCATAGTGATGATGCGGTTCTCTGCTAACAAAGCCGAGATAGACCGTCACTACCACCGTCGCTGCTGTTGAAGCTTACTTTTTACAGGCTCTCTGCACACCCAGTTTTCCCATTTCTCTCAACCGGCCTAACAGGAGCGGCTGAGCTATTGCAACAGAAGCTGGCCTACCACAAGAGCAGCATTTTGTCAAGCAGCGGCCTACTGATCCAGGAGCGATGCCGGAGGTGCTGCAGACTTAGAGCGGTCGGACGCCGTCTCTGCTAAAGTTGCCGTTAGTTATGTGTCTGGCTATAGGCGTTTTACGTGAGATCAAAATGAGAGACGTGAGAGAGAGGGGAAAAACGCGCGTGTGTGTATATTAGAGGGCGTCCAGTGCTGGAGAGGGCCACTGGATAGCTCGGCTGCTTGCTGCTTTGTCGGGCCATTGGCTCCCTCGAGGGCCATCAGAGTATCGGCGCTACTGCTGTTGCTTATGGTACCGACATCGAAATCGCATCGAAGCACCGAGGCTGGGCTGTATCGGGTTCCCGGTCCCGGCAGCTTACAGACGGGCGTTACTCCTCACAGGAATACGGGATACTGGCCGTTCGCTCGGCTGCTTAGGACGAACCTTTCGCCGATCATCAAATGCTCAAGCGGCCGATTTTGCCTGTTTGGGTTGGCCTAAGCGCTAACCGACTACCTTTGCGTCTTGCAGCGTTTTCACTTGTCGGCATTTTCGACAATTGCCTCGTTGCGGCTCTGTATGCAATAGGGATAACAACGGCGCCGACGTTTGCAAAGCCCTAAACATGACAGAGTTGTTTTATGATTACATCGCAGTGGCAGCTCTAGGGTCTCGCAATAACGAACAGGAGCATCGAACTACCTGGACGTCGAGTGGCGCACCCCTGATGGGGATGATGGCGGTAGTCATCGGGCTAGTAGGCAAGTGACTGCTGTACCGATAACAGTTTGCGCGTGATGCCGCCTATTCAGCCAAACATTGTCAATACTGCTGCTGCTGATGGAGGTTCTGAAGGCACACATTAAGCGAAGGACCGCTAGTAGTTGGTAAAAGCTATAGCTCTGTCGCTTGGTTTGCCAGCGATCGCGAACAACTTCATGCATGCCTTCCTGTCTGTTTATGTATATGTGGCTGGCTATTCGATGATGATGGCCGCAGCGGAGACGGCAGAATCATCTCGCCGTTTTTCTGCGAGTTGTCACGGAAAGAACACTTGCTGCCATTACTACGGCTGTGCAAAATAGTGCCATCCGTTAGGTAGAAAAGCTGTACCTAGTATGTACAGATAAGTGAGCACCATTACGGCGGCCAACACGATATACGGGATATGCGTCGGACGTTAGCTGCGATTCCATCAGTTCTAGCAAATAGCAATCTGGCGTTCTGCTATTAGACTTACACACAAGTTATATTATTCCAATAAGTCGCTTCCTAGTATTGTTAAAACAGCTGATAATACTGCTGCTTCTGTTGTCATAATCTCATAGGAGCCTGTGCGCACTAACTTCTCATAAAGAGTGCGGCGCTCTTTGTTACCGCAGATAAAGAACTTAGTTACTGCGTATCTACTTCGCGTGAAGACTGAGGCGGCCTCGTTTATACTCGGCAATAGTAAAAGGCTAATAGATAAATAGTTCTATGAAAAAAAACCGTGAACTTTGTTGCAGAATTTTGAAGCATGTTCAGGGCATTGTTTCAGACATGAGTAATTGTAGCTATGTAAACATGTAATTGTACGTATCTACGTAAATATGTATCTACATGAAACCAATGTTTTCTTTCGATAAGTTTCTCAAAACTTAGCTTGGCTCCTGAGAAAAGATTAGATTATCTGATTTTTCATTTAAGGCAAATCAAATTGAAAATTGGGTCGATACGAAACGTGGCCTAATTACGTGATTCAAGATAGCTCTTCGAGTTTTAGGCAATAAAGATGCTCGTGACGTCAATGATGAAAAGAGTGCAGAAAAATTCCTAAACCTTAGAAACTGCGTGAAACAGGAGTCAGCCAGCCGTGTGCTCGTTGTTGCATTACAATTACGCTCTGAGCACCGCAAGCACCCCTACGACGTATATTGGTTTCGACGCGTATTGGATATAAGGAAATACTGAGCTAGCCCATTCTAGATCATTGCAGTTGGGCTAATATGGCCAGTTGTGGCCCCCAACCACTAATTAATCTATAGGTATCTAAGCAATAACTGCTGTTGCACAATTCGTACGGCAGTTGTGACTAATAAGATTTTATTTCAGTGGCTGCTCTGCTCTGTTACGTGCTGTTACGCAAAACTTACGTAAAGACATACGCGCACCCTGTAATCGGCAGTTTCGAAGCACGAGACGGTTCTATACATATAGGCATCGTTCATTGTAGCTTGCGCAAAACTCTAAGGAAAAGCAGTTTTCGATATTTAATGCTTGAAATAGCTTCAGAAGACATCAGAAGAACGGAAAGTAATTTTTAAATCTTCAATAGCCGCAACAATCTATTAGGTTAGAGAGGACAGCCTCGTGTTCTTTTTCTTGTGGGCCTAGTTAGCTATCTGCTTAAGGGCATTTTAATACCGTCCGATAAACGAGCCTATCACCTGGAAGCCGTGAATATTTTGAGTCGACGATTTCCATTTTCGAAGGGTTCTGTAGCCCTACATACGTTACGACCTGTCCCTATTGAATTTACTCCCCTCGCAGAGCGGTGCAGCTTTGTTAGACACATTTGATCGTGCCTTTATTTGTGTCAGGGCCTATATAGAATAATATTCGTTTTCCAAGTAACGTGACCATATGATCGTGTCCTTCCAGTGCGCACCGTTGCTATTTGAGTGCATCGTTTTTCGAACATTGTCAGTACCGCTTTCCTTTGTCATATCGTGTTTGACGCTGTTGGCTCTATTTGCCGAGTGTTTCTGTTTTGGTCGCGAGATCTTTAGGACATGCAAAGGCCAGACAGGCAGATAGAAAACAAAAACTTGAAAGCTTAGCAAGCGGAGGAAAGCGATAACGAGCGACGAGATAGAAAAATCCTGTTCGTCGAAGACGGACCCGCCACACTGACGATAACACTGATTTATCCATTTGATTAGATAAATCCAGTGTTAAGAACATCTATTTAGTAAGCCGGCAATGGGTCCAATGTTGCTTGAATCGTGCGCCGTTTAGCTGACTGCAAGACATTTGTTGCATCGTAACGCAGCACATATAGACAATTTGAGGAATATATGTTATACTGAACACCATATATAGACGTTTTTTTTCAGACCTTTGACGGAGAAACAGGCAAAAGAAGCGTCTAGCCATAGCATTGCTTTACGGCTACTATGAGAATTTGGCTTACCGGGTACCTTCTGACGGTGACTAACGTCATGCTAATTTGTGGATTGATAACATTTGATGGTTTATCTATGTTTATTACGAGATAACTAGAGGGAAAAGATTCGATGTGAACCTTCGTATGTAAATATGTGTTTCATAATTTCATATAACTATACTATATGACAACATATATCTACAATCACCAACAGATATCGAGTGGAATTCGCAAAACGTTTACGCTTTAACAACTTGAATATATCTACACGTTTGTCGGGTTTTGCGTTGTCGTACAAATATGGATCAAGCCATAGGGCGGGTTTCGGGTGAGGCTTGTGTTAAACCGACAGGCAAGCGGCCAAACACCCGCAGATGTCTACTGGATTATAGGGTGGAGGTGGTTAGGGCTGACTGTAACCTACTTGTTTCGGGACGGTTATGGAGTGCAGCGGATCGTTCGTTCAAAAGGGCTACCTCAATTGGGCCGACATGAGAGTCTGCTATGGGCAGGGGAATAGCAGAGTTCGGCAAGCTATTCTGCATAGTGGTAATCGACTCATAATCATTTGAAAGTCAAATATAACAACTATTACCCTATATGAAAATCGGCTGATTTTCATAAACCTGGTCCTGACCAGCTTTGGTATCGCCGGCGATACGTACTATATATAAAGTTGTCCAACGTGAGTGGTTCTCCGACTGCTTTGCCTCACTCATTGCGGTCAGTAGCGATGTTTTTGAGCACCATGAAAACGACAGACAAAACGCAGGCGTATTGTATTTCTGCGAGGAGTATTTGTGGATATGCTAGCATCACTAGTATACCGAAGGTAATTTCATGTGGTTTACTTCAAGGTGTCAGGTCGGGCTTCAAGCTGTCGTCAGTACATAAAGCTCAAGTAAATTATAGTTCGCTATTGACCAATAATTGATCGGTCTCGGAAGTATCTGTAACGTGGCCGTACCGGCACATAAGTGGTTAGGATCAGGCCCAAAAACGCGTACTGTTAAACATTTTTTAATTATCGCAAACGTTGCAAACAATATATTAGTTGTGCGCCCAGGTGAAGCACGGAGCTTAGCAAAAAAATATGATACGTATAAAATAAATGGGTCACGTCATTTAACGCTGCACGGATCTTCTTTTTACCGTGCTGTACGTGCAGCGTTTTATTCTATAACACATTGGATATATATACAGAATAACAGGCTTTTGTGGATATATAAACAAGGTTTGTTAGGTGGTTGAAATAAGCGTAATGGAACACGGTTTTACATAATATACCAACACTCTTGCAATTGGCTTCCGTAGCTGTTATAGGCCATACCAGAGTTAGTTTACTGCATAATGGAGTTAGAGGTCTTTGTCCGTTGCTGCTATTAGGCTCTACTTTTTGAAAAGGCAGCACATGACGGACTGCGCATGCGCTGGCGTATGCCGATATGATTCTAGGATTTTTATTTCTTGTGCAGGACTTGCAGGGTATAGACTCTCCTGACCTAATAAAACCTAAGTGTGGCCTATTTAATCTTGTTCTGAGTGCGCCCTATTTTTCTGCGTGAAATGTTTGCCTATCGTCGCCTGGTATAGCCTGGCGATTTTTTTTTTCTCATTTCAGCCGTTATCCGACATCGGCAAATCAATTTCATTTGAATTCTCCGATCATTTTTATCGAAATATTATTATTACTATATATTGTTCCTCACCCCGGATTGTTAAACCTTAATGTACAGATAGTAATGTAGCAAGAGCAGAATATCGGTATTTGAAATTAGGTCTTATTCGGCATTGATTTTAACAATAATAGTTAGGATAACATTGTTTCGATAATTTAATCAGGCCCGTCATTAATTATGACCTGCACGTTGAGTAGGCGAACGACATAAATTGTTGAAAATGCTTAAGATTCAGGCTAAGCGGTATGCACAATCTAAGTCCCGTTCTTTCAGCATTTGTGTATTCAGATACGTTGTTACTGTCTCTTACCCAACTAAGGTAATTGTAAGGTTTCTTATGTGCAGAAAGTAGGAAAAAGAAGATGTCAAATGACTTGTATAGTGAGATGTCGAGCGTAGCTCTTCGCGGATGCTTCAATATTTGATATGGAACCTGAAAGCGTGGCGATGAAAACTGGCTCTTTTCTCGGTTAAGGAAGCCCTGTTATGATCATACAGTGACTGATGTCATAGTGTTGCAGGCTGCTGGACATATATAAGAGGAGCTTTGGGAGCTTTTCCGAAGCAGCTCAGCAAGACAAGTTTTCGAAGGCGAAGTGCAAGAGGGAAAGCGAGTTGAGGCAACTCGTAGGGTTGATTTGGCACTGGAGATGCAAGATGGGATGCATTGGGGCGGCGAGGAGGCCTGAGGCATTCGGCACTCCAACGGGGTCTCAGGTGGGGAAAGAATCGGCTGAAGCGAGACAAAGCCGCCAGAGAAAAGACTCACCATTGTATCTTGTTGGGGAAGCCGGGAAGCATTCCCGCTTGCTGAAGATGACCACTTTCAGATTTTGCATTGATGGAGATATCGGGTAGGCCAAAAAGAAAGAAGAAACCTAACCTGCAATAGTAGACGCGAACGTAGCCATAGGCAACAGTTGGAACATCTTTTTGGGGTAAACTCGTATGTGAATATGTATTGCGTCAGTCGAGCCTTATGTGGCTTAGGCTTAGGTCAGAACTGTTTACTGGCCTATCAGGTCTTGTCAAGGGGATACAGAAGTGTGCAATCCAGCTATATATACCTTGTGGAAATATAGCTTGTGAAGATCTGGTCAACAACCACTACGTCACAGGTGTTTTCGTGGATTGAGCAAATTTTTCTAGGTGACGTGGTGTAACGTAAGACTGGCGTACGTGACAAATACTTGTTCTTAATAAAGTTATGCTGTTTTTCCAAGAAGAGGGAGAACACTGCTATCAGCAGAACACATATGTGGGGGTCATGAGCGCAAAAACTGCGTTCGTTTGTGCGGGGCTACTTCAGTAGCTCACTTAGTAAGCTCTCAATAATCGTTTCAATTTGGTGCCAGCCGCTCAGGTTCATAGGGTCATTCGATTTTTTCTAGAAGGCTATTTTTGACCGAAAAGTTCTAAACATCATCACTATTTTAACACGTTATGACGATGAATTTCTAGTTGTTTCTTTCCGTCCAAGCCTACGCACTTCGTTTCCTCTATCGATGACACTATTTTCTTTTCTTCAGGTTTACGAAGGAATCGTGGGCGGCGGAAAACGGTTCTACCCATATGATCCCCGTTTTCTCTACGCACGCGCTCCGTCATGTAGTTCGTCGTCGAATCGACCACTCAGAACCTAAGAGTAGAGGATCAGCTATTGTTGGCAGTACATTGAAATTGCTTCGCTTTATTGTACAGCAACAAGTGATATTTTGAAAGGAACTCTCTGTGCCCTTTCTGTTTACTAATTTTGCTGATGCAACTCGACGTTATACTCGACGCTACGCTATAGCATGTTCAACAGGATAACTAGAAAGCTTACGTGTCAAAAATAGGATGGAATATGGGTAGCAATGACGACAACGCCATCAGCATCGCCACCAACAGCTCTAGCGGTATGAGTCTAATGAAAAATACCCGTTCGTTCCCTTTTGGCATAACTGGAGTTTGGCTAAGGCAACACTCGGGCACCGTTGAGGCAGCCTTCTTTGTACTAGAGGCAGCCTTAAGGGCTAGGAGCACTCTGCGGGGCTGCGTCTGCTACATCTTCGAAGGGAGAACATTCAGTCATCAATATTTTGTTCTTCTATTTTTTTTCAATAGATGCGCTACCTTCACTACTACTGTTTTTTCAGTTTAGCGTCTTCCTTATCCCAACTCTGTAACTTCTGGGGTACCCTGCTGATGTGGAGTACGGACCCACGCTGTCGAGCCATCATTGAACCATCTTTGCATCCGACCAGCTGAACTAGCTCGCGGTGCCTTTCTTCGCAATCCTTGAAGAGGTTAAGCCGCTTATTGGCTTAGTAGCTTATTCTTATTGCTATTAAAGGAACTTGTTTTCTTCTCTTCTCAGCAGTTTAACCGGCTTCCGCTTCAGATGGGTACTACCGAGAGAAGCCGTTATATTTTTGCGGTACATACGCCGTTAGACGGTACGTGACGCGTTCGGTCCGTAAAATTTGGTCAAAACTATCGGAATACGAACGGCGACGAGCTTATGAATGCTTCAGCAGAAGTACGTGGGGGTGGCAGGGCGCTCAAAGCCAAAGTAGAATCAGTAATAGCTGAAGGCGTAAACAAAATAGGCCACCTCTCATCATACAACAAATGTTTGTTGTGTACAGTAGGACGAAAAACGACCTGTTGTATATTATAGCAGTACGTACAGCTAAAACCTATCCTGTGTAACAAGTCTAAGTGTGCTGCTACCATGGCCGTTACAATGTTCGAAACGCAAGTACCCAATGGCTGTCACTAGTTCAGCACTACGTTTTCTGCATTATTGAATAATTACATTCGAGAACAGAGGTGTTTTTTTAGGTAGCATGGAGTGGTATGATTTAATCTCGCGTTTTTTTCATGACATCACAGTTAATAACAATGTTTACAATAACAATAGTATATATCTTCTTCTGACCGTGACATTTTAGCAATAATTGTATTCATCATTCACCTTACAGGGGATTCGGTTTCGTAACATTCGCCGATCCCGCTAGCGTCGAGAAAGTCTTAGCCAATGGACCTCACGAACTCGACGGAAAAAAGGTTAGTAAATTATAGCTAGCTTACCACACCGTGTACCATAGCAGCGTCCCGCGCCGTTCTTTTCACAGAAGCATATTTACGTCCAGTTTGTATATAGCATCCTATATTATTAACTCAACTACCGGTAATCGACTAGACGGCTTGTATTAGGACATATAACTGTTAATAATATTACGTCTATGAAAAACAATCGCGCAGCCTGTGATTCAAAAGCGTTGTGGGGCGCATGGAAAGGCGTTGCCAATTAGAAAGGGCAGATACATCCTGAAAATAGGAAAAAAAGAGAGATAAAAGTTGAAGTTTTAGTTTGAAGTTAATCTCCTTTTATTCTAGTTATTTAACTTATTATTATTGTTATTTATATACTATAGCCGTAGTATTAGAAAGCAGTCCTGTAGGTAACGTGTTTGTTTGCTAAACCTCGGGCGACTTGATGGTACCGGTTCAAATCTGCCCGCAGACACAAATTGTTTCACACTGTGAGTCAGCCATCTCAAAGAATGCCTAACGATTTAAATAGCAAGCGTGAAAGACGAAAATCAATACATACAATACATTAACTAGTCATACGTTAAAAAAAGTAGAAGCAAAAAAAAAAACGTATACTACCTGATCGTGAGCCGGTAGCTAGTTAATTCAACAATGAGAAATACGTTTCGACTTGTCAACAAAACCTTTTCGTAGCCCGCTCGATCAGATAGCGCAAAGATAAAAAGTCGGCTTAATTGCCCATCAAGATATGTGAATGTATCATTGCTTCAGCCCAGAATGTCCTTGAGCAACGCCTAAAAGTTTTCGAGGCCAAGTGAGAAAGCGTGGGGCTACCATAGGGGCTGGCCAGAGCTTGCTGGGGTGGGGCCATTCTGGGCAACGAATAGTTGGAGGACGCTAACGGCGTGCAGGGCCTAACAAGTAGCGCGTATGGAAGAATTAGTCTGCGTCTGGTCGAAAGACCAGGCCCGAAGTCAGTTCCGTCATAGGCCAAGGAGTGTGTTCAATGGCGTAAGCCTACCCCATTTATACTGGTTATAACAAGACGCGCCAGATAGAAACCAGCTATGCCGGCAGGTTTCAGCTATACTACGGCGTCGCGTAGGATGCGCGATTCAACATGGCCGTAACAGTGGGCTGGGACGAAAATCGGGAACTGTTTGACCATTTGAAACGACGAGCGTCAGCAGTCTGTCGCTGTTGTTCAGATTAGGTCAGGGCTTTAGCCGTGCCAACGGAACCAGTCAGCCAGATCAAGGCGCGGTGGTTGGCAAACCTCGCTAAAGACCTTACAGCAGCTACAGTATATCGGGATTCGCTTAGCTTTCGCAGAGGCCGGAGTCTCACCCTGAACACGCTTTCCGCTTTTCCCCTGTACCTCCAGCCTGGAGCCTGCCACAACCTGCATACTGAAATTATACTAACCCATAAGGTAAATGCGGTTATAGTGCTTGGTCTTGCGGGAGGTGAATGGATCCGTCGACCACCTGACCGACCAGTGTTCATGCTCTCTTAGCGCCATCCGTGCATCTTTGTCCATTTTGAGGATAGACAGGCACACAAAAATAGGATATCGGTATCGGCTTTCTGCTTGCAAAGGTAGCTGCCATTCTTAAACCCTGAATGGAACTACAACCGCTCAGTTTGCGCAGAGATTGACGTAACGTCCCAGCGAGGACTCATAGAAATAGCCGTCTAGTACTAAAAATATATTGCTTCGAGATACTCATCCGTGGGGCAATAATGAAATATCCTGAGTAACCTGCGGATGTTTGATCAGAGACGAGACAAGTAGTTAGGATAAGTATTGCTAAGTCAGTCTAGCTTTAGCGGATAACTGTGTACCGTGGTTAATAATAAAGAAAATAATAATAAAAAAAAAAACTAATCGCTCATCATTTTATATAGTGTATAGCAGGTGCATGCGGTCGTAATTGGTTTTGCTTTGATATACTATTAATCACGTTTTTCTTAGTAACATCCACGTACTTATTATTTCTAAGTACAAAAAGATTCTAGATATAGATATTGGTCTTCCGTTAAATCTATTTAGGGCTTTGAATGCCGCAAAGAAAGCAAGTACTCAATGTCGGACGATTGTTAAGGCTTCGTAAACATGTCAGGACATGTACATGCGTATCTGATATGCGTGGATAGTTGTGTTTGTTGAGAGATGCGGGATAGAGGAACGAATGCTCAATACAATTCCAATAGCACTGTCGCATGCGCTTAATCCGCTCGTCAGAGATCAGACGTCGTAATCACAACCAAACAGCTGAAACTAGATAGCTCCGAGTCTACCGAAGAGCTAGAATAGCTTGGTGTTCAGCGTCCGGTTGAGAAGCCGAGTTGACCTTAAAAGAAGGCTCATTAACGCCGAAATGTCATACTTCCTGACACACCTGCACCGAGAGTTTTGCATGTTGTGGGTCCCGCTTGACCGTCGACTACCCTTCCTCTGAGTGTCGCTCTCCTTCTTTCGGTTTCTCGCGCCTTGTCCTTCATACCTTTTTCTCTCTTCATTTTTGACTTTACCATTATATGTGTCATGTATCAGCGTAGCTGGGATAGGATGAGATGGGCCACACATGTTCGCCTCTGCCATCGTGGTCAGCTAGTTCAAATAGCAGCAGGCGGACTTGTCGATTCTGGGAGAAGTCCTTCCGCCTTGCGACCCCCTGGTGCCTTATATTTGATCGAATGGTGACTGAACGAAGTACGGCGTCAGTTACCTACGATCGTCACCGCAGCCTTCATCTTCGTCGCCGCTATGCTGCTGCGTGCATATTGATCGCCTAGGCAACGTGGCATTAAATCTTTAACGTTTACTACTATTACTTCTGAAGCCGCCACTGTCGGCGGAGCCTTGCTCTACTCAAATAGTTACCTGGTATTGTGACGCGGTGACACGCACGCAGACGTCATTATCACGTTGCATCTATCGACGGTCGTGTGGCGGTGCTCGGCTGGCGAATACGATTAACATAAAAGCGGATAGCAGCGACAAGTGGGTGCATAACGCAATGGATGCACTGAACACTTAGGCAATCACCAGCGACGATAGGGCTGACCCGCAAACATAAACCCGGACACAGTACAACAGCCTGGCAAATAGGCAAGCAGAAGGGCGGATAGCGCCCATTGTCAAACAGCAGAATATCACAGTAGCGGATGAAATGAGACCATCATTTCGCGTGATCATAGGCACCGTCGCGTCCGTGAACTGTGTCATTTTGCTATCAGTTTGTTCCTTGGCGTTAGTAGCTTACAATCAACTGGATAGTGTGTTTGTCACTGGGTTTAACAGAGAGATAGCTGGGTGTCGTTTTTCGGGGCGTTGGCGTTTGTACAAGAATACAGATTGATACGAAAAGCTGAAACGAAGAGAGACTAGAATAAAAGAAAACAAAAAAAACTGAGCCAAGGTAGGAAACGAAAATTACCAGAGAAGTTATTTACTGCTGTGGCAAAATACGTTGATGAAAATCACTGGAATTAATTAAAAAAAAAATTAGCAAACAACTAATTGACGTTCTATCATTATCGTATGTATACTTTTTATTCTGTTAGTACTACAGCAATGTATTACTAATTATGGACGAAACTCTCAACAATGGTAGAGACGTAGCAGTTGGAGGACAATATGTTAAGTCCGTTGTCCGTAAGAGTCGACGACTTCGTTCTGGGTTATTAACGCCCTTATCTCTGTTAAAGTTCCCGTTTCTGCCACACATATAACCTAGTTAGGGAGAGCGTTTGTGACCTTGAAGGTCGGTCAAAGCGAAACATCAACAAGGAAGTTGTTTGCGAAACTCCGCACCGATGAACTGCTGACTTTCAAAAGTTTTAGGAACAGTAATAACATAAGCACACACACATTTCCATAGGGTAATACACCTTCTCACTAAGCCATTCTACCCCGTGTTCACTTCTAAATGGGTAAGTTTGCCAGTTGTGGGATTGCCCACCGCTACCGCCACGCCCGTTACCATCAAGCATGTCTAAGTGAGGTAAAAAAAACTCGACTACGTGTAAGGAAAAGTCAATTTAGTTACTCTTGGAAAGCTAGCCATATGCACTAACTCGATCTATGAACTGACGGACATGACACTGGTGTCAACAACGACACCACTGTTAGGCTACGCGACGCAATTAACCAGCATAGAATAAATTATTTATCACAAAATCAATGTAGATTAGGACTTTATACCTATATCGAGAAGGAATAATCAGTGAGGATGCCTGCAAAAGCATCATTTGTCCTGAAAACAAGACATTGCTACTAAAAAATCAAACACAGCTAATATACACATGTCTGAGAAAAAGTGCCATAATTAATTTGTTTATCTGTGTATGGGCAGGTTTATTCGGTCCATGATCCAGGGATGGTCCAGGAGTGGGCATCATACATACATAAATGAAAAGCAAAACCTGGATCACATGTACTTTGATTCTTTTCATGCGTTTGTTAGAGTACCTTGTTTCTGGCTGACGCAAACGTATCCAGGTGTAGGATAGACGGAATAAGGTACTACTATCTTGCGGTCTGCCGATGTCGGTGGAAAATAAATCGTAAGCTGATTCCGTTGCGGAAATGCCTTGTAGGAGTGGCGGAAGATCCTTGTCTAGGATTCTTATGTGGGTCTCCCCTGCGTATTCATTCTTAATCTTAGAAATGCGCTTCCGAAGAGCGTAGTGCACTGGTTTTACGCAGACGAGCTTAGACTATATGATCTTTAGCAGTCGTTTAAATGTAACGGAGTTATTCCGATAGTTTATCGACCCAATATCAGCACAATAGGATAAATGCAACAGAAGGCCAATCTTGGCGCTTAAGTATACAGTTTTATTATTTAGTTAGCATGCTTTTGTATACACTTCAAATAATGCTTTTGTTCCAAGGCTAACAATCAGACGTGATCTGAGCCCTAAGTTAAACTTGAACATTTGCATAACTGATATTGTCCGACCCTCGAACTTCTTTTTTGGAGCAATTTTCCATTGCTTTATGTTCACGCAAGTGAAACTTCATGTCACAGTGGTAGATTTTATAGTTGATGTTAGTCTGAGGTTTGAAGTTTTTTTTTTTTAAAGAAAACATTACATCGACGCAATTAGCAAGATCAGATAAATTCATGGTAACTGTAAAATAACGTCAGCTTCTACTAAGGGCTGGTAACGTCGAAATATATCGTTGGGATTAATCCAGTTTTCATTTTACGTTACAGTAACGTACGAGGTACGTGAAACTATAGGAGCGACACTTAAATACGCGCGGTTAAATAGCTTCTTCCTAGCGAGTAGTATGAATGCTCAGATGTTATTCTAAATAATAATTGTAATATTTTCACATATTCATTCAACGGCTATGTTATTTCCTTATACCACTGCATCATGTAATCTTAGTACCCCTTGGACTAACAACAAAAATATCTCCATTGTATCCAGGTGCACTTTACATTTAATTTAAACCAGGTACACACACAGGGCGTGGTAAAAAAAAAAAACGCATATCTAGAAGCAAGCGTTTGTCACACAGGTCTCTTTACACAACACAGCCGTAAACGGATGCTGTTTGAATCACGTACGTTTCAATTTTTCATGCAAGCGGGTCAGATCTCGGAAAAAACTGTAAAATCTCGTCGGAACCGAAGGTCAGACATAACTATAGGGGGGTGTTCACATGGTTCGTCACCTTAACAGAGGCGCGTCTGCCTAACTATTAGCAGTAGGAACAGCAGTAACGAGGATGAAGCAATTGAAAAATCACCAATTTACGTCGGAAGTGTGCCAATAAAGAACAATGTTAAAGGTCCGAGTGCGCACAGCGTACAGCTATAGTTGACGTGCAGCTTTGGAGCCGACCAGATTTCTTCTACACGTGGTCATTATTGGTAGTCTGGCGTATGAGATTGGACCCTGTGGGTTTCAGCGCAAGTGCGTACGGATAAGCGGAGACTTTTTTTCGACGAAGAAGAAGCTGTGATAAGTTAGTTCAGTAAGCCTTTTTTTTTTTGGGGGTATGCGCACATATGTTTTTTTCGTGAGTTCGTAGAAACTTTAATAAATAGCTTTTCATAAACTTAGCGGGAAACGACAACGGTTATTTTAGTGAGTTCCCGTTGACGTTCATAGATGTCGATGACCGAGCTGTGTTAAAAAAAACCAGGCTTTCGCGATCTGAATTCAAGATGTTCCGTGTTTCGAAATTAGGCACTAAGATATGGATGACTTTATGCTAATGTTGCCTTGTTAACATTCGATTGTTTATTTTCATTGTTTTCAGATTGATCCGAAAATTGCCTTCCCAAAACGCGCACATCCTAAGGTGAGTTCTAATGATGAGTGACCTGAACAACTACATAGAGCCCTTCTGCAATCATATTAGCAGTTAGGTTACTTTGACCGTACACACAAAAACGAAATAGAGAAACGAATAGCAGAAGAATCATCACCGTTTCCTGTACATAAGAAGTCGTAACAATCACCGCACAATACAATACGATTCACCATATTATCTCTGAATCGCACCCAAATTGCTCTACCTAGAGCTTTGCAACTTCTGGCCTGAAGAAGCCTTTTTGCCGGACAACCTTTTAGTTGCAGTTTGCATTTATCGTTCTGCCGAGTTAGATTTACCTTGTCTGGTTTTTGCGAGTTTTGCGTGCACCAGAACTCAAAGACCACCTGTCTCTGTTCCTTAGCTCCTTCCATAACTTGCGATAGGCCGCTATTAGAACAGTTACTAAGTGCAGCAGCAGCATGCGAGCGGGTCCTTGCTATATCACCAAGAGGCACCACCGACGTCGGGCTGCACGGGAGAGAGGGCGGGCAAAGCAGCCGGCTACGAGAAGTGGACTGCGTTGTTGTTAGCGTTCTCATTGTTGCTGTTGTTGTTGTCTTCGTCATCATCATCGTCATTTTTGCCGTTATCGGTCTTGCTTGTAACCCCGTCTGGCCAGAGTCTTCTTGCTTAGTGGGTGGCTTGTTGTATAAAGGGATCTTAGATAAACTCCCGCTCTTGTTATTCTTGCAGTGAATGACTCTGACTGGCTGTGTGTGCGTCTGCGCGAGTAGGTGCGTGTCGATCTCGGTCCTATTGTCTTTCGATGTGCTATTGGTGCTGTGGGCTGCTGTTGTTTGCTACGGCGGCAATATTGAGGCCTTTCGTGTATAGAGTGCATCTGAGGTGTTTGAGCAAGAGGGGCGGTGAGACCCTGACGTAAGAGGTGATGTTCGTGGGAACTACATAGACAAGGCTACAAGGCGAGCCCCAAGCCAATCTGGGTCCAGCCGGCTAACATTTCGTTGGTTGAGCTAGAGTACGAAAACAGAGATAGATATGAGGGAAAATAACGAAAGCAACTTGTCGGATGTTCTCAGCTACTGTTGGGTCCTGGGTTCGGTGGCTGGCTTTGTGTCAGGGCGAGCTAACTGAACTCGATGCCCACGTGGGGCTAGAGCTTGATGTAAAAAGACTAGCGGACGTCAGAACGAGGGGTTTTCGAAGATGAGCGTTAGGTTAGCGTTGATGTGCCTCTAGTCTCCTCTTACCAAAAAAGGTAAGCGCGAGGCGTATGGGAGAAAACAGCAGAAGCAGCAATGGTGCAAACTGTTGTAACGGTACCGCTAACCGATAAGGCGGACCTTCGCTCACGCGTGCGCTCGCGGAAAGAATGGCAAAGTGAGGGAAACGTAAGGATCCCGAGGTGCTCAACATTAGGTCCAAATGGCCCTTGCAGATGGTGCCATGTCGAACCACGCAGTTTTCTCTTCAGTCGATCCGTTTCCAGCTACCATACCGTTTCCGAACCTTCACTGCCTAACGCTACGCCCAGATCACCAGGCCTCGTTACCTCTTCATCCTTCCCTATCACCTTCCGCTTCCTCTATATCTTCTAGTGGCCCTGAAGGCTCATAAGGCCTGCGCAAGCCGTGCCACCTATTTACCGTTAGCCAGGCAGCATCGCGGTAACGGCTAGCATTGCTGCTTTACGGCTTGGTATCTGCATTAGAAGCACTCGAAAACCTTCACAGCCTATGCCGGTGTAGTAGTATCGAGCTCTTCTTGCTTTTTGGTCTCCTTTGCTTCCTTGTTCCCTTGGGTTGTCTGCTTTCCGCATTAGATGTCAGCCAACGGTGCAGATCGCAGCAGATCTTCCTCTATCAGTTCTTCCTTCTGCTGACGCACTGTTTTTGCTTTCCAGTTGGGTCAGATACCGCTACTGGTGCCAACGGGCAGTCGCCGAAAACAATGACAGTCGAGTTCGAGTAGCTTGTTACCTACGATCCAGGTTAGCAGACTACAGCAGACACAGCATAAACCTGTACGCTACGGAAGTTAACAATTTGTCCGTCCTGCTGTGTCCGAGGAATGGCAGGGGCAAACTCTTCTGCCTCTTCTGCGAGGCCTCTTCACAGCAAAAGATACTTTTTTGCGTAGCTGCTTTGTCGAAAATCACCTTGAATAGGAACTCATTTACAAGAGGCTGATGTCGCCGATTTTTGAAATTTTTTACGTTTCACCACATTTATTAGATCTATGAAGTAAGAAAACCACTATAGGAATAGTATTTGTAGCGTCACGGCTGTAGCGGTAGTGTCAGAAGGTACTAGAAAACATTGATGCGATCAGCAATTAATGTAGTTTTCGCTATCCGATTTGCGATTACGCCGCAGAATAAGCCACTTCATGAGCGACTTTATCGTAATAACGCCGGCGCTCTTTGCCGTGCGAATTTAGTGAGCACACGAAAAGTCCTCTAAGGCGACACTCATACAGCGCATAAAGCCAAACTGGGCGAGAGATCACCGATTTCCCATATATAACACCGTTGCATTATAGTGCTTAGCTAGCACTTTACTAGCAGCCTATTATGTTATTTTCCCCACGCACCTGTCTCTCTCTATCTCTCTGATGTGTGCCTACGTTGCCTGATGAAAATCGGGATGTAGGGGAAATGTATCGAAGAGTTGTTAGTGTGCTGGAGGATTGTTACTGGTTCCACCAGTCCCGGCCACGCAGTCGAAGGAAAGTACGAGTCAGGCCGCCAGAGGTCCCCTACCTCATCTAATCGGAATAGATCGAGGAGCAAAGCTGAAGTAGAAACCGGTAGGGGACGTATGTCGTGTATAAATCGAGCGACGCCAACGACGAAGGCAACGGTGGTGACATCGTGTTTGATGTAATGTCATAGAAAAGGAAAAGGAAAAATGGAGACGAGGTAAGAGAAGCGAAACAGTTTGTGGGTGAGCCCCTTACAATCATTTTCATTTCTTTCTTGGTCATAAAGGACACGGAAGCGGTTGAGTTTATGCTTTTCGCAAGGATTGGAAGCTGCAGCCGACCTGACAGCACGGAGACAGGCTTCAAACAACTAGCCAGCGACGAGGGAGATATCCTCCCTTACGGGCTTTATGTAGGTCAGCTTTTGGATCAGGCGATTCGTACTCCTGAATCCTACTTCCTCTCACCGCTGTGCCTTTGCCGATGATAGGGCGGCCTTCGCTGTTAGGAGGCTGCGACAGGCAGTTCCGCTGACAGCTCGTCCACCGATCGTAGCAGTGCTAGTAGTGGCTACGGGGCTTCCTGCTGCTATGCTCTGGCTGGCGGTAAGTGGTAAACATAGCTTTGTTCCACGAACGAAAAAGACAGCCGGCGCAAAAAAAGAGATCTGAAGGTAGGCAGTACAACGATGGTGCTGGCTGTGGCGGACGGACGGTGCCGGCTTAAGTGCTTCTGTTTCACCTTGGGGACTTGATTCGCTCACCACCACAGCCTAGGTATATATTCACTTGTATAACTTGACCACTGCTGCTGAGTATTCACTGTATTTTATAATGTACGGAATAATGCATAGTATCGTGTGTAGGCACTAAGAGCAAGAGCAGTTGACAAGCGCAAAAGAAATACTGACCATCTGCCGGCGGCTGCCTGGTATCGGACTCTGTTAGTTACCCGATTCCCAATAGCATTATCCCGTTTGGGTTTGTTGGCTTGAAACGCCTTTCGTTTCATCGCTGCAATGTCACAGCATGTGACTGAGTGTAATCTCCTGCGAATGGAAAGAAGGCTGTTGTAGGATACGCGGGGCGAAAGAAGAAGTAAGCGCAAACTGAATTGTCTGAAGCATCTTCCTGTCTGCGCCTGCTTACTGCACAGTGCTATGTTGCAGGCGTGTGCGCCATGTGAAATTGGTGTACGTAAGCATGCAGCCTGAGTACAAGATAGAAGACGCTAAAAGAAGCTTCGAGGAGGGATCCAGGCAAGTCAGGTAGGAAGCACGAGGAACGCAGGGTAAATAGCAGACTGGCTGGGTGGGTAGAGGATTTGAGACGCCTCGACTCTGCTCAACTGGTTGCGGTATGAACTTCTGCCTGTTTCGGTGCTGCCGACACTCCCGCAAGGAATGAAAATACATTCCGAAAATAACGACAATGCACCCCACCAGACTACACTGTTCTTTTCTGTTGGTGCTGTTCCCTTAAATCGTAATGAAAAGTGTACTTGATGCCGGATCCGACTCTGGATGCAACGCCCTGGGATGGAAGTGGGGTGTGACAGTCTGTCGGATGGGTAATCGTTCTTTTTTGCACATCTTGGTCCAATACCAGCAACAGCACTATCGTTACTACCGATTTCTGAGAATCTAGTCCGACACTTGTGTTTTTTCTCCCGTGTTCCTTTCAGGTTTTCTATGCGAACTTGTCCTGCCTGCCTGCCGTTGTCCTTCTTTTTATTCAGCTGCAACATACGGTGTGAGGCGTATATACATCATGTTCGTATTAAATGTAGCTGACTAGGCGTCCAGGATGGTTTGCGGACGAGGAAACAGCATTGTCGTTTTTTTTTTTTGGTGCGGAAGCCACGAAAGTCATGTTGACACTCGGCGAAGGAGCTGGCTCACCAGCGGTGGTTTGCTGACACCGTCACTTGCCAACCAGCCTAGAAGTTCGGCGCTTCGGCAACATCAGTAGCAGTAGGAAAAATCTTTTGTTAACGTTGAACAGCTAAAATGGCAGTTAGGAAAACGGAAAAAAGGGAAATACCTTTAAGCAAGTGCTTGTCACCTCCGTTCCGTCTCCTCAGAACATACCCCTTTTCGCTCAAGGAAATGTGGCTAGCGACAGCACAGTCAGGCAAACAGATGAAGCCTGTTTGGGCCCTGTCTTTCTGCCGTGTCGCAAGCTAGCTGGTAGTTCAGACCATCCGCAAGCTACCGCAGCAGACCTAAGCAAACTCTTAGGTCTACTGCGGCAGCCAGTAAGCCATGAGTAGACCAGAGATGCCCATGCTAACGCCAGGCGATTGTTCGGGCAAAGCTGGCCGAACCTTTTTGTGCTTTGCTTCGCCCATACGTCCTCGTTGCTTACGCCGCTTTTCCCTTCCTCACGTCATCTTCCTCCGTTTTTCCCTTATGCAACTTCTTGCCTTTGCGCGTACAGTGTACTCTGCCCTGTACAAGGATAGCAGTGGGCTACGGCAAGATCATGGTAAAGTTACTAAGCTAGAAAGAACTGGCCTGCTTGTCTAGAAATCATGAAAAATGAGTGAGTCTTATTAAAACTACCACTCGGCCTTCTTACTGTTTTTCCTTCTAGATGCCACTGATGTGCTCGGCGAAAATGTGCGATCGTGTTTGAGGTAGAGCTGCAGTAGGTACAAATTTACAAAAGGCGAGAAAGAAAGAAAGAGAGAGAGAAGTGGACCGTATTATGGCAGGAAAGCCCCCACAGGACGGACGAGCCACGAGCCTCTTCCGTGACCTAAATAAGGCAACCCAGAACGGATAGGAGGCATCCTCATCCCTTTTTTTGGCGACGCCGAAGAGATGATGTCAGGGATGGACGTAAAGGAACCTACCACTATTAACCGAAGTTGGCATGAGAGAAAACCTGTGTAGGAAATTATGTCTATTAGCATTTCTGTTATGCAGCAACTACCATGCTTAGTATAGGTGTAGTATCTTTATGACGGAGCTAGGCTTATTTCACGTAGGGTAAGCTGCAAGCCATTGCTAATGCTGATATTTGATGGTCATGTACACTTGTTGTCAAATGCGAAGAACACGCTACATCTGCGTGACCATGTGGTTGAGCCGAAATGAAAAGCGTGGTAGTCCTAAACCGTCAGAATCCTGCAATAGCAGCGAACTCCTCCGGCAACATTAATCTAGCGAATACGCACTATAGAAGCCCACCATCTCCTGCATATCCGGCTATATGTCAATACGGTAGTGGTCTTACATTTCCTATGCATCGAGTTAGTGGAGCACTGGAGAAAGAAACCTTTGCGTAATATATCCTAGCATTTTGGCACATCGACGACCACTACACAGACCCAGCTTGAGCGGGTTCTCTGAAGAAACAGACCACGAAATGTGTTACATGCCCAACTTATATTTCCGAGCGTTTTTTCGTCCTATCACAGCTATTGCAGCTACTGTTGCAGTTACCCCATCAAAGACTATTATCGCAACTACAATTAGTGTCAGCAGGACCGTCTTGTGGTTCACTGCATAATACTGGCACGGTACAGAGCACATAGAACATTGTTTCCGTGACGTATGGACAAATATACGTTGCGCGGCTGGAAACGAATATGGCACTACCAACTGATTTTGGTTTAAATTTGCCGCCAGCGGCAGGCCTGTGCTGTCGCCAACAGCTCGAGCGCTGGGATGGCAATGCTGGAATAGCTTAGCCTGGCTTGGCTAGCTGGGCCTATTGATGGAGCTTGTAACCAACATCCTACGCGTAGATAAATAAAAAAGGTTCTTGAAGAGTTCGTATCCAAGTCACCTTTCACGTACATTTAAGCAATGAGAATTGTTCTATTGCTGCCAATACTGCTGTCCCTCCATCGCTTTAACGAGATAAGGAGCTTCGATCGTACAATTGCACAGTTCAGTGCGCTTGGTACCCGTTGTAGCGGTTATCTTGTTTGAAGGTGGATCGCGTCGTTCGCTTCGTGCCGCCCTTTCATCGATACCTCCTGTCATGATTCGTTGCTTTCTCTGTTTCTCCATGATTGGCCACTTTACTCCCTATAGAGCTCCGGATGCGTAGGATAAGATGGACAACTTAATTCAATCATCAAGTGGATCGACACTGGACCGCAGCAAGGTTGCCAGTGAAGCTTAGCTTGTTCGGTATATCATTGAACGACGGGGCCTTTCGACTTTAGATATGACTGTTGAGGCAAGCAGTGCGATAACGATATGAATAGATCTAATTTGTTACTTTCCACCTGCCGTTATATCTGCTGTTCGGAAACACACGGTCTAAATGTTGTGTAGGGAGAGTTTCGCCGTTCGACTGACTGGCTGGGATGCCTGCGGCTGATGGACCCTGCTGGCGCCGTTCCGAAAACCCCTCGACGTGGAGCAGTTCATGTTCTCGTTTTTTGTCGTCGCTACTCACGGGCCCGTAAGCCCCCACAGGCGTCGCCAAGAATGCATAGGACGTCTATCGAAACCACATCTTCGTCAATAAAAGAGCAAAGGCAGTGTAGACATTCACCAGATCTCAGTGATCTTATTTAGCTAAGATATGCAAGCAACGACATATCTAAACGGATCCAATAACTCAGAAGCAAAGGCAGATGCATTAAGTCTGAGTAACGCTATAAACGCTTGTTGATACCAGAAGGCTACTTATTTAACTTTCCGGTTATGGCTGATAGGGTAGTGAGGCAGGCGTCATACGTTGGTCTTGTGTAAGATTTCAATCTAGACATGTGCGTAAACAATTTTTCGAGGAAAAAAATTTGTATGCAATTCGCAAGTAATCCTCCGAAAGTAGCAAAAGGCCCAAGAAGCAAGAGAAGACAACCTGAGACCAACACAGTCTACAGGCGGGAATGATACGGATGATATGGACCTGCACGTAAAAAGTATCTGGACAGCAAAGGGTCACGCAGTGAGTCACAAGTCGATTGATTACCATAAAAATTCCAGTTTGCACATAGAGTTGAGGTAAAACGTTGGCAGTGTACACACAGTATCAGTACAACCTAAATAAGGGTTGCTTGCCGTAGTTTTAGTTCGCAGCGGCTGGAACAACTATGTCACGAGAGTTCGATAGCATCGAGGCTGCTAAATGTGGGGTGTGTGAAAATCTTGTTTCGGCGCGATGGAGGTCAGCCGTCTGATTCAATTTTAATGCAGCTATGAACCCAATAAAACGTTTGCTAGTTGTTTTGCAGCTGACTAGGACATGCGTCCTCTAATAAAGATTATTTTCGATCAAGCAGGATAAATGTTCGTAAGGCACCTCTCAACACCATAAAGCAGAACCTCCCTCGACGCGATTTCTGCAATTGTTTTGATAAGTTATTGAATCACGTGCCGACTAAAGCGCGATTTTCTGGAATTCATTTATGGGTTTCGGAGGCAGCAACATTTCTAATGTTATCAGGATAAGTTTATATTCTGTAGTGAAACAGCTATACGATCCCAATAGAATTATCTTTGAATTTTGGGTGGGGTTGTTTTGCAATTACTATTAAGCAAATCCTTTTTCAAGTTAAAGAACAGCAAAAAACCTTGGTTCATTTGGGCAAAGAACACGGCGAACATATACCTACACATAAGGAGACATACACATCTAATTTATGATCATCTTTCCTTGTAACGGACAATCAAATTCTGCCTATTCTTGGCATTTCGTTTGAATCATCTATTCATCGACTGAAGCAGGGCTTACCCGCTGTGTTACCGCCATGAGACCAAGTCGTGCGCAAGTGCAGACCAGCCTCGACCGACCCGAGTTACACGGGTTATGGGGATAATTAAACAATCATATTTCATTAACAGTAGCATCATCACCGGGGTTAACTAGAAGACATGGGCATCCAGTAGAGTAACTGCCTTCGGGCCTGTTGCCTCGTCCTTGCGGCAGGAAGCAGTAGCAGCAGCTCCAGCCACTCACACGATATCTTGGACAAAAGGAAGAAACAGCAAATAGCAGAATTTACTATATACACACGCGCGCCGCTCACCTTTTTCTTTTCCCCTCTCTCCGTTAGACCTTGGCACAAGTAACTTAGCCACGAGGACTTAAAGAATCCACAGATCTGACAGCTTGCAGTAACCTGGTTCATATGGACGAGCCATATCGGCTCGTGGATTTTTTGTGCAGGCTGAGCCTCGGCCTGAGCAAAACCTCTATCTTCTTGTACTTATTATATTCGACGTAGGTTTGCGCCTGTGTTGAAAACTGATTGTGTAACTGCTGGACGAATGGTAATACGGCGAGGAATGGGACCGTACAAGTTAGTGCTTGATTCGTGGCGTTTGCGTCGGATGAATTGGCGCGAAGCCTGTATCGTTCCTAAAGGAGAAGAAAGAGATGACCGTCAGCAAATATTAGCGATACTAGCACAGACCTTACTACTACTATTACGATCTATATATGTCCAGTAGATTGTGCCGGCTTAGACGGCGGCAGCTGGGGGACCGCCTGCGTCAAACATCGGTTTCCGGCTTAAATACTCAGCTGGCCAGGGATATCTGGCATCGCAGACCAAATGGAGTTCGCAACAGCTGTGAACATGCCTACCTCTATGCGACTATAGAGCTAGTGACGACGACGAGGTCGATGGAACCGGAGAAGCGACATTAACTCATATAACTTATCATCGTATCGGAGCGAGCCGTCTGACTGTCCGGCTTTCTGCTACATTTCAGGTAGAACGTTTCAAATACACTACCAAGTCAACGCAAGTTCGCGATTATAGATTTCTCCACGACTAGCCACGTCCAGTTCAGACTGTTCTGCTGATTAATTCTCCCGCTGTCTGCCCAGAAGGAGGACATCTTGCAGTAGTGAATATTGTTTTATGTCTGTTGATGGAAGCATTTCCTTTGCGCGCCAATCCAGGGGGCTTAGTAGTTATCGAATTTCTACGGGTTGTAACGAAAGATCAAGGAAGATGAGGTAAATCTGCGGGATGACGTACTAAAAAACCAAAAATACGATGAACTTCCAGTTGACTCGTTAGGTTGCAGTGCGTTTGGATCTCAACGTGTGTAAGTCTGCTTCCGTTTTATCTCTCTTATGTGGAAACGAGCTGTTTGCAAAGCCCTAATATAACGTATAGGTCGTACCGTCTATATATATGGCCAAATCAGATCGGATTTCTTCCATAATGGGCCATCTGTTGCCTAGGTTTTGTTAATAGCCTATACCCGATGCTTTTCAGCAAGTCATAGCCAGTCATATCTAATGTTGACACTACCATCACTAGATCAGCATAATCCTTTACGGACACATATTGCCAGCACTGATAGCAGAAAATTTCTATTATGGCCATAGCTTTATATCCATACAAATTGCATGAAAATCAAGCCACTTCTATGTAACTCAGCATTCCTATAACACGCAGTTATAGCATAATCGATTATTTGTTTTTACTAACCTTTCGCTTTTCGGAAAGGGCGCTAACATACGATTCCTATACCTAGTCCATGTATCCTCTGATTATTATGGGCCCAGTCAGAGAGTAAACAGAACTATTTGCTGCTAGCACACAATCTTCCCGGAGGCGACGTGGAACCTGATGGAAGGCCCGCGGCAGGGCCCACAACTCCTGTTATGTATGCATATGCATAATAAACAGTAGCTACTTTACATACTGGCTGTCGTCGAGTGACAATAGCTACTAACACTACCACGCTACCATCGCGGTCGGCTTTTTACAGGAAAGAGGAAAATATGGCGGCAACGGTGAAAACAGAAGCCCTGTAGGTGCGGTATCATGGAAGACGCAGTGGCCAGCAGTTACTGACGAAGACTGGCAAAGAGCATAGCCGTAACCGCCCTGTATTTATCTGCAGTTTTACGTATGGTTTTGCTTATATAAAGATGCTGCGAAAGGCTAGTAAGAACTATCTGGTTTGCTGGTTTGAAGCCACGTTCCCTGGCCAAAGGACCACGAGGCGTATGGTCCACATACTGTTGTCACTGCGCACTCAGAGTGGCCAATGTATCTGATGATGGCCGAAGCACAGCAGAAGAACGACCTTCTGCCTTTGTTCATTTGGGGAAACGATGACGTAGTCTTAGTCTTAGTGTGCCAGCTGTAGGTAGTGCCAGTAGTAAGCCAGGCTGACCGGTAATCTGCTTGCCTACGTAAGCACCGACACACCTCGGTCAATGGCGTTTGTCGGTTCAAAATATGTTCTGCTGTTTTGGTCTACCGTGTCCTGGATGTTGGGCTAGAGCTAAATTGTAGGGAATAGAACAGCGGAATTCGTTCTCTTAGCCATATTCGGTCGGTTGGGCGGATCGCAGGGCAGAAAAGCAAAGAGCGTTACAGGACGAGAGGTAGGCCTGCAAGCTTACCAAAGAGCTGCGGCAGGCCTTGCCTCCCCTTTGTGGCAATAGTGGCGAACCAGCAAAGCGATCAGAGCGGCAGCCTACAGCAGAAAAGATTGGCGACGTAGGTGAAGGCAAGTACCGAGTGGGACATTAAGTCAGCACATTTGGACACTTCCGATGACGGCCCCTATCTCCGCTCATCGCACTGGCTTTCTTGCTGGCTCGCTGGCATTGCAAGTGACCCACAAAATCTCTCTTGGTTTTTTCTCCTATACTTAGCCTTGCGGACAGTCGAACCGCCGCACCGCTGCGTTTGGTTACCTACTGATGTAGGAACCGCTATTCCAACTGGTAGTGCCGTATACTTAGATGTTATCCCCTTAAAGCGTACGTACTTAGCCAGACCCTCGTGTTGCAGTAGGACGCACGCTCGGGTGTGCTATGAACATATAGCTTTTCATTGGCGTCGAGGCAGCACTCATGAGAGCCGACCTCACATAATTTGGACAAGCAGCGCGGGACGCTCTTTCATGCCAGGTAGCAAACCCCTTAGATCTCAGACTTCTTTCTCTAATCCCATCCGTCAAGAGCCGTATCCTTTAAACACACCCGCATGCTTCGTCCGTGCTGGTCTGATCCTACCTTTTGGCCTGATTTCTCTCTCAGCTTATCTCTTTTTTCCAAAGTACTACTAGATTTTGGTGGTTCCAGCTGATCGAACGGCCAATCGAACGACCCACAGCTAACCGAAACCCCGATCGCTCCGCTGTGAGCATGTGTGGCCTATTTCGCCATGACTTTTCATCCATTAGGCCGAAATAGTAATGCCGTGCGGCCTACACCGACTTTTATCGAGGCGATGTAGTAAAAGCAAAAAAAGAACACTTGAATGTGACTAATTAAACGATTGGTTTGATTCAACTAGTAGATAGCCATGGGGTACATCTACAGGTTAGGGAACATCTAATGGAAGCGTTCCTGATATATATATATATATATAGCTTGGTCAAAGACGTATACTTTGATAAAATTCAATTTTAAACCTAGTAAGGTTTAGGAATGGCGCTTTCTGATGACAGAATGATTATAGCTAGTTAACAGGTTACAGTATATGCTATGCATTAAAGTCGTTATGAGGCGCAGGTGGCAAAATTTTCTGTATACCTCAATCGGGAATCCTTATAGAATCTATCAGAAAACATAGATCTGATTCTGAACGCGAGAATGGTCCAATCTTAAATTCGTTTTATTATTAATTACTGTTAGTATGAATCAATCTGCGATTCGCCTATTCACTGGTCAAAATAATTCAATCTCAGTGATGCTTGACGTCGTTATGAAGCGTTTTGAAGAATTCGTTTTTTGTGTATGAAGTAATTATTTCGTTAACTGAGAGAAACTCATCGAACTGCAGAGCGAAATTATTATTGTATTTCATATTTACAATACAACTTGCAAGTATATGCCTTTTTAAATAAATCGGACACTTACATACTGAGTGGCGGGATGTGTTTATAGTCTTCTTTACTTCTAGGCCATAGTTCTCTGGGTTGATCTCTTTAGGTGACCTCTATATATCTGTGTGCGCACAGGAATTTCACCTGAATTCAGTTACCAACGCCATAGGCCCATTCCATGGAAGCTAATAACTTCTCCCCGAATATATAGGCTTTATTCATTAAGCGACTGTTATTTTCTTCTTTCTGCTTATTTTAACGTCCCTTGATGCGAACGCCTGACTTTTTTACTCATGGAGGCCTGTCGCAAGAATGTCCAATTTCAGGACGCTCATATCTGACTTTCTCAAGTACAACAAACAGGACTGTTCTGCAGTTTGATGTACCCAACCAGTGAGATGGCAAGCCGATATAAAATACTTGCTTCAGCATCGGCTTTGTTTTTAGAATAGACTAAAAAAGAATTAGAACTTCGTACCATTGTGTACGGTTCGATCCCACTCATAGTATATACAAATAGTTTTTGTTTACCTTGGAGCAAGACAAGCTACAAGCACCTGCCGGTAGAAAAACTTTTAGTGGACATCTAGGTTGCGTCGGGTATAGACTACGTAGTAGAACCATGCTCAGCCGGTTAACTTCCTTAACATTGGCCAGCTTTTGCAGTTATACACTTAGAGTTCATGTAGAAAAAGCGCACGGCAGCTTAGCGATAATTGATTTGATTTCATCCAAGCTGCTATCGTGCTCCCGTAGATTCAACTAATCCGGCTGAGCTACTCTGGAGAACTTCAACCGTAATTTGGAGAACTACCAACACTAAGGCTGACGGTCAGTCATGTTCGACCACACACATTGCGCATTTTAAGAATATATGTACTTGTATTTTCAATTTGTACATTCAGAGGTCGCTGCGTGACTGATATCCGTCGGTAATGCGATGGGTTGTTTTGTCACCTTTATTAAAAATGACCACTAAACGTAGCGTTAGAAGCTTACGCAGGGGAAATTTGTTTTATGGAAAAACTAAATACCCTGGTTTGCTCTTACTAACGACTTAAGGAGGTCGGAAGAGATCTATATTGTTTTGTGATTAAATATAATGAAAATACGCGGTGCTATGTGCACATTTTCACCGTGTAGTGGGTAAGTAAAAATGGCTTTGTTAGCCTAGAACTTGAACACTAATGTATAAACCGTTTCACAGCTTAGTTTTAATCAGGCCCATCAATGTCAGGGCTCAAATGCTAGTTGAACGTTACTCACCCTTAAGTTGTTGTTAAGTTGTTGGTATGATACAATGGTCCAACTGCCTTCTTAGGGACTGACAAAACTAAAAATGGTTATCCCAGGTCGAGGCGGAAGAAAATTAAGATAACGTTCAAGACTAATGGAACGACATCTTTGAATACTTGTTTTACATCGCAAAGTTTAGGATCTACCTTGCCGCCGACTCTTTAGTAGCAGGTCCTAGAGCTGTTTCTTTTTAACAGATTCGATTAGTGGTATACAATAAAGGAGAATGAATCTTCGGTAGATACACTAATATCCTACAAGTCAAGTGTTTGTTAATCCCGTGCTTGTACCCGGTTGTAGCAGCTGTTTAGTTCGCTCCGCCTCGCTTTCCTCTAGCATTAGGCTGCGTTGGAGTAGGACCGACGAAGCAGGCCTGTGGCGCCATGTGCGTAATTACGTCGATATAGTGGCCATTCGACTGGCCAAACCATTTTATGTCCGCAGGGATCGATTGAAGAATGCCCGCTGTTGATCAAAAAGCGGGCCACTACGAGGGAACGCGCACGTATCTGCGCTGACAATGTTCGTAGGCCACGTTCGACGGTAGAACGATTTCCTCGCTGGAAGCCGGAGTTCCAGCATAGCAAAGACAAGAAATAATACGCGATGCATTTACGTGTACCCATGGTTCATGTCGAACGATGCTCGTATACTATTAGAAATAAGAAGAGGCACTAAACGGCATAAATACATTAAACAAAACTTGTTATCTTCACAGCCGGCGCAGTTGAAGATGTTTCATTTGATCACAACTGTTAAATCGAAGCTTCACAGCAAAAAGCCAAATCGACTTCGTCTTATTTATAGTTGCCTTAATTGATTCATCGATTGGAATTGGATAAACACATAAAAAATAGTTTTTCATCAGTTATCGTCGGGCGTGCAGTTAACTTATTCGTTACATAGTGTCAACTATACCAGTTTCTATCGCTAGCAGACGGCCTGATCAAGCCTATACCCGTATAGGCGGCAAAACTACTCAATTTCAGTGTTCGTTTAGAGCGGTTCCAAACCTATTGTGTCCCAGCAAACCTCGAGGTGTAACAGACGGCTCGAGCAGTTTTCTCTTGGAAGGAAAGAGAGAAATGAGGCGCGACCTTCAGTCACACGGTGTTACACTCACTCCAATGAGATAGATGGGCTAAGATATGCTGAGTGTTCATCGTCATTATTGGTAGCATCGTGAGCAGCGCCGCCTTCAGCCACTTAAACGGCAGCAGTTAGATGGCAGGTTGGCTTACTACTAACCATTTATGAAGCTTCCTTGTCTGTCGTGTAACGCCTAAAGTCAGTTGGTCTGGCAAGCTGACCGCCGGGCGAAGGCGAATGAACTGGGGATGGCAAAGTGAAGCAGTTTAAAAGGTTGGTCCTTTTACTGAGGAACCTCTAAACACGTTAGGGATGAGACAAAAAGCCCGGAGCTATTTAGCCTGCTAGCGAATTTAACGAAGATCGGCACGCCACCCAGAGCTTGGCCGCTAAATGACGCCACCATGGGCGAAAGGCTGGTGGGCCCACCGGACCGGAAAGCAAAGGAAAACGCACTAGTGGGCACAAAAAACTTCAATCCGACGTAACCGATATCGTCGGCGGCATCGTGTGACAGGCATAAATAAACAACGGGGGTACGGGGGTGACGGAAGGTAATACTGTTGTTTCGTAGGTCAGGACCGTCAACTGGTGTTTGCACTAAATGCCAAGGCCCAGGCAGGTACTGACAGCTGTTCTTATTCCAAGGACGGTTCTGCGACGTGTCACGAGACGGTTCCCTATTGAATAACTATGTATAACCAGGCGTTAATTTGTTCGGTATCAAAGGTAACAATAATTAGAACCGAATCTATAGAGTAATCGACACTTCAAATTTCGACCAGCGCAGGACACGAATCGGTTATCATGTAATACTGTAGAGATTTTGAACGAATGCAACATAGTTGCACCTATATATATTTGACTATCTGTTCAACACATGACTCTAATGACAACGTTGGTCATTTGTAAGTTCGCGCGTGTGTAGGAGTCAGTGGCATAGCAGCAGGAAGCAAAGCAGGAGTTGCCATCTCGCGAGGAGGAATCGTATCGAACTAACTTAATAAATTTAATACCTGACTGTGCTACCGCTACCATTATAACCGGCAAGCCTTCTATCGATATTTGCTTGTCGACGTCTTCGATCTTCAATGTATATTTTACTGGCTATTGTTAGTCGTTTCGTTGCCATATGTGTCATTACTGTCGTCGTCGTCGTCGCGCTGCCGTACCCTTTGTTCGTGTTATATCCGCATGAAAGTTATTGCTCGCATCCTCGCACCTCTTGTCCGACCCTTTAGCTTCGGTTGGCAGCTCACGGATCCCTGCAACGTTAATTTTCTGTCCTTTGCACTTTTCCCCGATACTCTACCCTCTAAAACTCCTCTTCGTGCCGTCACTATGTGACGTCCCATAGCTGACAGTGCGTGGTGACGGCGCTTTGGTTAAAAAAGATTCTGAGCTGGCTTTGCGACGGACGCAGTCTTTAGGGGCACATGGGCAGAGGATGGCTGGCGCGAAGGGAGGATCGCGACATCGTCGTATTTTTCGACAGCAACGAACGAAGTGGTCGGCTCCGTATATACGATACAGCCGTGGAAAAAGTCATACAGCCGTTGCCAAACGCGACGCAACCCGTCAGGTAACTGCGGGGCCTAGGGACCTGGGGGAGCGGTGAGGCAAACTGGGATATTCCCAATCACTTTCATCCTCCTACCTCAATTCGCTACGACGTCTACCTATAGCCGTCCCCTATTCCATTGCTCTATCTGGGTCACAGCGGGGCAGGCGAGTGTTGGCCCCTTCTTTCCTTTGACCCCACTCGCGCGGTCTCCGGTTGACGGCGGCAGATCGTGAACCAACGAATGCTGCGGCAGGAGCAAAAAGAACGGGTGACCGGACCCGTCAAGAAGACAACATATGGCGCAACATTGAGAAGGAAACAGATCGAGAAAGAGCACGAAAATGGGCGGGAGAAGGGCTTCTGGAAGTGCCACTGCTGGCAATGCTGATGGCGCTGATAGTACAATAGTGAAAAGAAAAAGCGTGGAATAAAGCACGTGAATCTGCTGGTTTAAAGAGAAACAGAAAGAGACCAAAGATAAGAGTAAGGAACAGAGCTACGCTGCCATCATCGGCGCTGTCGCCGCAAGGCGACAAGCAACGGAGGACGTGGTAGGGGAAGATTAAGTAGGGGTATGATAGAGCCAAACTAAAAGAGCATGAGGATGTTAGGGGACTTGGTGGCTTCATGGCCTTAGAAGTGCGGGAATGGTTAAAGATGTGGGTAGAGGAGGGCGATCCATAGGGCTGCTAGGCCATACGTGGAGGTTACTGCTGACGCTATGCGGGTAAAGCATAACGCTGTAGGAGCTGAGTAGTACATGAATAGAAAGGAGAAGGAAGAGGATAAAGAAAACCGGGCTAGATAAGGAACAGTCGATAATAATTGGGAGCAACATTTGGGAGCTCATATTCGTTGGGGGAGAGATCGTGCAGCTCGGTCTCGGCTAGCTGCTTTTGGTGATAGACGGAACTATAACTTCGGTGGAAAGAGCAAGTAGGTGGAGGTAAGCTATCGAGATGGCATCGAAGGAAAAAAGCCGGGAAAATCTGTCAAACACACACAATCGCACATCCATTCACTCGCTTAGGTAGCTAGCGACCGATCGGTCGACCGACCGACCCACCAAGAAAGCAGGAACGAACGCGAATCTGGAGTTGGGTTAGAGCACAAGTAAGTTCGTTGGCTCGTTCTTGCTTTACCTTTTCCTTCCTTTCCTATCTTCGAGCCCGCATTGTCCTCTACTCTAGCTTCCAGTCGCCATGAACCTCAGCAACGTAAGCTCATAAGAACCAGACAGTCGTTAGCTTCCTCGACGTCAATAGCGTCTTTTCTGTCCTTCTCATTGCTTGTTCCCCTGTCGGACTATGGCTCTATCGGTTGGTCGCTTGTTCCATCAGCCGGTTCGGCGTGACGCTCTCAGATCGGTGAGCAGCTCACGGAAGACTCGGCTGGTTGGCGTGCACGCTTGCTGATTACAGCTAGGCACGCCATGTGATCGTCGTCTCCATACTGTTCATACCACAGCCAGAGTTGTTACAGCAGGCTGAGCTCGGTGTACCTGTGGGGCGGAGTTGTCCCCCTCCCCCCTCCCCCGTAACGAGCGAGTCCGCGAGCAGGCCAACGTTAGGTATTCTTTCTGTCTGACGCTGCAAGCGCCGCGTAGGTTTATTCGAGCCACGCCGGACTACAACAGAGCGCTGTTAGTGGTGCGCGGCGACAAAGAGGAATGTTAAATTCAACGTAATAGCAGCGACAACGAACTGCAAACGATTTTGCGGTTGCCCCAATCACTGCCAATGCGTTGTCCGATAGCTGCTAGCAAGTACTTTTCTGCAGGATCAGGCTATAGGCAACAATATAAAGGCCGTCACTAGAACCCTGTGCGACTCTCAGAGATGAGAGGTCGTAGGATAAGAAAAGAGGAAGACAAGAGCATAGGAAATGTACCATGCAGGTGGCGGAGTGGAGAACTTCCCTAAACTACAGGCGCGAGGGAAAACCTTATCATGGGCTCGTAGTGAACCCCATTTACTACGTTCTCGATGCTGTTACTGTTGCAACAGTTGTTATACGTCGATAGACAGCAACGACGTGCCGCTTCTTATACGTTTGTTATGCTTTACTAGCCGCCCACTAGCCAGGCCCAGTAAGTATTCAGCACTTCAGTGGTACTGACTGCGCCAGCGTCGACTGTCCCTGCTGTCCTTCGGAGCTCTCTAATACCCCTTTCTTACTGCCGTCGTTGTCCACCAGTAGTCCTTTACACGCACGCCACAAGCACCCCCAAAAGCCCACTGTTGTGACAAAAGTCAGCTGTCGTCTGCTGTTGTTGCCTCTCTATAATGTATGGCCCCAGATATGAGTAAACGGAAGGATAAGGCTGCGCATTGGTACGTGGCGATGCGAGGTTCTTGTCTTAATCCTAATGTGACTAAATGTTTAGTTTTTCGACCTTATTTACCGGAGGGACGGATTTTCGGGCCGGAAGCTGGGCCTGAAGACGCGCCCGGCCCCCTCAGAACTTGTTACAATAGAGACTGAGTTTGGGTTGTTCTGGTTTCGCCTGCCTCTATCATTGTGGTTTGACGCGCCTAAGTGCGGTCCACGTTGGTAACGCATACGTCGGCCGTATTCTATAGATTGACACAAGTGAGAACTCGTATCAACTAGAACTCGTTGATCCGTAAAATAAATTGCTGTATGCTCTATGAAAGCGTATTTGGAGCGATTTAATGACTTCTGGCGAGGATTACTTATTAGGTGGTCGATATCGTTAGCAACTGTCTTGTTTGCCCCTTACATGGTGCAGCTGGGGGCAGCGTCGACAATGATTTGTGCATTTTTCAGACGCGGCAACAAAATCAAGGCAATATTTACAATGAGAGCTATAAGCAATTATCGTTACTATAGTCGTCACAATTGCATAACGGAATTGTGTACAGGAAGCGAATATATGATAGACAGAAACGCCGAGTCCACATAATAAATTCATAGCTCAATTTAAGATGAAAACGAGATAATGATATCTGGGATGCTGCAAAACAGAAGCAGGGAGACGAAGTATCATCGCCATGTACATAGCTCGTCTACCTAAGGAAGATTTACTAAATATCTATAACTCTACTAAGGTTATGAGTCGCTTGCGTAGAACTTCCACTGGCCTCGACACAATGAAAGCCAGCAAGCCTTCATTGGAGTATCTCCGGTAATCATCCTAAAGGTGGTCGATGAAAAGTGCGATCAACGGTGCTTTCTGGTCTTTAAGATTACATACTAAAAAGCATTAGATAGCAGGTGTTCTTTATGAAATAGAATCATCCGTAGAAAATACTTCATTGCACGTATACAGATGAAAAGTGGACACTTTGGTGCCGTCGTTAACAAATCGCGAGGACATAATTACTATATAAGTATTACCGCAGCGTGAGCACACGATTAAATGATAACATGGCATACATTAACAATTGGGAAGTTTCTCTTTGTATTCACTTATAATGTTATTTGTCGCACAAGATTTAACCGCAAACTGTATAAATTTAAAGAAGAAATGTTCTATTCCGAACCAAAGCAAGATACAGAGCGAAGTTTTGCAAGTATAACTTGTATAACACTGCTTCTATTATATTTATCCACAGAAGCTGAGTAAAGTGTAAAAAGCTTACTTTAGTAAGCAAATGTTACGATATCGCAAGGATGCAAAAAGAAGGCGGTCGTTCCCGTCCGACGTTGGCCTGAAAACCTACCAGAAGCCACAGGGCTGCTTTCTTGTGGAAATGTTCTCCCCGCCCGGCTGCATATTTGCACACACGAAAGCTTAGAACCGTCCATAACTCCACATATTGGACTGTTTAACCCTGCCTAACTTTGTCTACATCTTTCTATCTCTATGCGGCCTCTTCCGACGGCCTCCCGGAGCCATTTTCGGAATGCAGAATATAGAGGGATGTGTCAACTAGATGCACTACTCGAAGAAGTACTGCCATACCTAAAATACATAGTAGCATCGTAGGTAATCGCAGCAGCCGTACAGTGACTCAGAGTGTTGCTGAAACCGAACAATATCTCACATGTTGTCCTTTCCCGGACTCTTTTTGCAGGTGAGTGCACTTTTCGTCCTCTTTCTGTCGGTTAGTCCGTTTATTCGTCCACTGACTTTGGTCCTCTGTCGCTGCTTCTCTCTCTTTCTAACATCGACCAGCGGCGCAGCCTTTCCTACTCGAGCAGGTCGTTTCGTCTTGTCGCTGTTGTTGCTCGGCCGAAAATCTGTATTTCTCTCCGAACCAGCCAACAAGCTTTGCCGTCGTCAAGCGGATCCGCGCATACCGACCGACTAGTGTGAGCAATAACGTAAAGAAACGCGACAGGAGGAAAAAGGGCGAAAAGCGAAGTAAAAAGGAAACACATGCCTCGCGCAGGCGAAGCGAGGCCAAACTGGAAACGACCGTAGGCAGATAACCGGCAAACTAAACTTATTTAAGGGAAGAGAGAGTATCAGCCAAAAGAAAGGACGCACGTTCATATCGCATGAACAATTCGCCGCTACTATCGCTATACGGCGGTATCTTCTGATCTCTATATGCGCGCGTATGAGTTC